>NC_053024.1:532544084-532723141 GCF_003073215.2 Triticum urartu
AATCTAGTCTTCAAGTCTTCTCACCAGTGCAGAGATAAGTTCTATCCACTAGGTGTGGGAGGGAGCTGAAAGTGCGTTATATCGACTAGAGGGGGGGTGAATAGGCGATTTTTATGAAAGTCTTCAAAATGTGGAAGTTATGAAGACAAATGACAAAAATAAACATATTACCCTGCAGCGGAAGGTAGACTACACTAGGCAAGCCATAGTCAAATATTCAATAGAGTGAAAGCACAATGACTAAGAGCAGCAATGTAGTAAGGATCAAGTAGGAAGAAATTATGAAGCCAAACAGAACACGCAGTCACTCAGTGAAGATAAAAGATAGTGCAATCATACAATGTCTTCACAAGGAGTAACAATACGTAAAGAGAAGGGAAGGATGAAACCAGTGACTTGTTGAAGACAATGATGTGTTGGACCAGTTCCAGTTGCTGTGACAACTGTACGTCTGGTTAGGGCGGCTAGGTATTTAAACATGAGGACACACAGTCCCGGACACCCAGTCCTGAACACGCAACTCAGGACACCCAGTCCTCACCGTATTCCCCTTGAGCTAAGGTCACACAGACCTCGCCCAATCACTCTGGTAAGTCTTCAAGGTAGACTCCCAAACCTTCACAGACTTCGTTCACCGGCGATCCACAATGTCTCTTGGATGCTCAGAACGCGACGCCTAACCGGCTGGAGGATGCACAGTCCTCAAGTGTAATAAGTCTTCAGATCACACAGACAAGAAGACTTAAGTGATGCCTAATTCTCTTTGGCTCTGGGTGGTTAGGGCTTTATCCTCGCAAGGAATTCTCTCTCAAATGCTTCGAGGTGGGTTGCTCTCAAACGACAAAAGCCGTACACTAACTCTGAGTAGCCAACCGTTTATGGTTGTAGGGGGTGGGCTATTTATAGCCACTAGGCAACCCGACCTGATTTGTCCAAAATGACCCTGGGTCACTAAGGAACTGACACGTGTTCCAACGGTCAGATTTCAAACTCACACAGCAACTTTACTTGGGCTACAAGCAAAGCTGACTTGTCCGACTCTGGACAAGATTCGCTCTCATAGTCTTCACTCGAAGACATAGGTTTTGTTTAAGCATCACTTCGGTCATTCTGAATAGTTCTCTTGGACCCCACTTAACAGTACGGTGGTTCCTATGACTCAACAAAGAAGAAAAAGAACTACGAAAGATCTAAGTCTTCGAGCTTCATAGGCTTCATGTGATGTCTTCTCTTGTCATAGTCTTCAATGTGAATGTCTTCATATACCACCTTTGACTTCAATGTCTTCATACATTTTTAGGGGTCATCTCTGGTAGGAAAACTGAATCAATGAGGGACTTCTACCTGTGTTATCCTGCAATTCTCACAAACACATTAGTCCCTCAACTAGGTTTGTCGTCAATACTCCAAAACCAACTAGGGGTGGCACTAGATGCACTTACAATCTCCCCCTTTTTGGTGATTGATGACAAACTAGTTGAAGTTTTCAACGGGGAATATAATATGTGAAATTGTAAAGGATAAGGAATTGTCTTCATAAGTTGCAAGGGCTCCCCCTGAAGATGTGCATATAAGTAGTTTGCTTTGAATGCAAATGCACATGGCAGGTTGTGCTTGTGGAGATCCTTTTCAACTTATGATGACAATCCACTAGCATGAAAAGGGTATGTGAAGATAATGACATGCATAAAGGAAAATGGACGTCTGCAAAATGATCTTAGTGCGGAATTTATCGTCGCACATGCGGAATTTATCATCGCATCACAAGGTGGCAAATAGGTAGCAGACGACCATCGAGTTTTAAGTGTTACAACTCAAAGAACCAAATGCATCAAAACGAGAGTTGTAAACACGAAGCAAAATATAAAGCACCCGCCCATATGGACCCGCTTGAAGACTATCAAACTCAGCTTCTCCCCCTTTTGTCAGTAAGGACCAAAAAGGTTTGAAGACATAGAGCATCTACTCGTTCCCATGAAGAGTAGGTGAAGCAGCAGGGTCGTTGGTGGTGTTTGGCGGTGCAGAAGAGCTTGGAGCAGAGTCGAAGCATGCTGAAGGAGGTGGCGGTGAAGTAGCATCGTCTTCATCCTCGATCACTCTGGCATTCACAGTTACAGCAGAGGAAGAGAACTCAGAGTCTTCAAGAGATGGAGTTTGTCGCAGCACTGCCCTTCGAGGAGGTGTGGAGTCAAACTTGAAGCGCTCAGTGAAGCCATCCTCTTGAAGATCATCTTTAGAACACATCAGTGTCAGCCCTTTCCATGTGCGGCGAGAGGTTTCATGGGCAACAAAAGCATTCTTGGTGGAAAGATTGCGAATGCGATTAACATCCACCAAGAGGCTTTGCATTTGATGCTTCAGCCAGTCATGATGCCTATCCTGTTTCTGATGAAGAGCCACAAGAATCTCTCGGTCATTGAGAACACGAGTGCGCTTCTTGGGTCATGGAGCAGTTGTACTGTCAGTGGCTTTAGTGAGAGCAGGATGCGGTGCACGTGTAGTGCCAGCCAAAGGATACACACGAGTGACTGCTTCAACTCCTTCAATGTTCTAAGAAAAACTCTGATGCTCTGCATTCTGAAGACTTAGGGGTTCCTTGGCAGGCTCAGGATAGATGGCTTCAATCGACATATCCACATCAGGCAGAAAAATCCAATGATTGCGAGCAGATGGCTGATATGAGATAGTGGAGTGAAGTTTAATCAGCCGCATGACCCATGGGGCATAGAACTTCAAGCCAAACAGATCAAAGCCTGATGCAGCAAGTTGGCGAATGAAGAAGTCCTGTGCATTGAAGCATTTTCCATGAAGAATATAGAAGACCAAAGTCTTCATTGCACCTTCAAGCTTGTCATGTGGAGAGTGCCCTTTGATGGGCCAGAGAGTTCGCCTTATGATGTGATAAATAGTCCTTGGCAGATACTCTAGGTCTTCAACAAAGAACTATTTGGGATATGCAGCATCTTGGGGTAATGGCTTCATCATACTGAGCATCTGACTCATGTTAGGTTCAGGCTTCTGAAAGATGCTCTCCATAGCTTCACTGTGAAGTTGACAGCCAGATTCGTAGAGATCTCCGGGAGTGGGCAGACCAGTGAGCTCAATGATGTCAAAGGCTTTGGCTTCGTGATGAACGTTTCCTGTCATCCACTCCAGGACCCAAGTCTTCGGATCTCTGTTATACGCACGGATGTGAAGTGTGGCATAGAATTGGAGCAGCAACTCATCATTCCAATGCTCTTGGTCAGTGACGAATGGCAGCAATCCAACTTCTTTGAAGCAATCCAGAGCTTCTTCCAGACAGGGCAGACCAGCTATAGCTTCAATGTCAAGACGCTTGTGTGGGAAGATGCGACCTTGATTGTATAGAATGCAGGAGTAATAGCTTCACTGCGGATAGCTCCAGAACCGATTAGATGATATTCTTTCCCTTGAGTAGGGGTTCCTGGAGCTATTGAAGAATGTGTTGTCTGCTCGGAAGCCATTGATATTGAAGGATCCAGGTGCTGATGCAGGACCTGGGAACCTGGGCAATCTTGGGATTGGCTTCTGTACCTGAGGCCTGTGCTCAACATGATAGTCGAACTAGGGACCGGCAGCAGGTGCAGGAATAGAAGCAGTGGGATCAGTGGCTTCGCTGACTTCTGATGCTTTTGTTGGGGAGGGCTCCACATTAGCTTCAGCCATGACAGCGTCAGTGGCTTCAATGGTGGTGGTGGTGGCAGCCTCAAGGTTTTCAACCTCCACTTGACAAGCTGGAGGGTCGGTCACAATCACGTTCTCCTCGAGAACCGCTTCTTGGTGGGACAGGGGAGTAGCAGCTTGTGGGACTTCTTCATCGGTAGATGCAGCCGGAATGTCTTCAGCAGTTTCAGCTTCAGACGCAGAGACTGGAGGCCTAGGTCCTTTGCGAAGCCTGCGCAACGCAGGCGACACCTGTGTAGTTGGAGTTGGCTGGGCCTCAAAGTCTTCTTCCTCTTGTGGGCGATCATCCCATGAAGCATCCTGAGCGATTGGCGTCAGAGGACGACCAATGCTGATGAGTTCGCTGTGCTCGAGCTGAGGAAGGACTGCACCATCTTCTACATGGTCATGTTGGCCAATGTCTTCAGCAGCGATGGGATCAGCTGCTAGAAAGTCTTCAGCTTCATGAGCCTCTGTGAAAGCAGGCTCATGGATTGTCAGTTGGCGTTCAGCGTCAGGACGAACCATGGAAATGGGTTCAACTATCAAAGGCTCTGTGGGAGCAGGCCGATCTTTCTTGGTCTTCCTCTTCTTTTTGGAGGGGGCAGTAGGAGAGGCTTCAGGATGTTTCCTCTTCCTGGCTTCAGCCTCAGCAGTCCTCGTCTTCTTGAGCTCTGAAGCGGTTGACCGGCTTTTTGGCTTCGAGCCAGTCATTCTAGTTGGGAAGACAATGGGATGTGCTTCCTGCCTTGGTGCGTCAGGTTCAGCCGTAGCGGGCTTCTTCATCTTCTTTGCAGCCATCCTGGGGTCGATGCCAGGATGCCCAAGGGCCTTGCGCTTCTCAGCCTCATTGTAGGCCTGCACACATTTGTCAGCCAGAACCTTCATGCGCTCACGAGAACCCTGAGCTTCTGCACGTGTCTTGAGAAAGGCTTCCTTGATCTCGTGCAGCATAATCTTGAAGTTCTTCACCTCTTGCACGCTGAGCTTGGCCATATGCTTCTTGAACTGAGCCTTTTCATAGTCAATCTTTTGCTTCAGTTCAACAATGCGCTGGGCGATAGCTAACTCCGAAGCAATGGCACCATGGAAGGCGACACTGAGGCCAATGGGTAGTTGCAGATCATCGAAGCTGATGTTTGGCGTGTCAAACCATTCATCAATGAAGTTGTGGATGATTGTTACATCAAAGAGAGGCAGATCATTGAAGATTTCTGCTTCTTCTTTGCTCTTGATGAGTTGCTCAAGAGCGTCATCTGCAAGATCTTCATCACTTGATAGATCAATGGCATCATTGCGCAGAATGGCAGCAGCTGTTAGCTCTTTGCCGGTGTGTGGCAGAGGCATCTTGACCTTCTGGGGCTTGGAGATGCGTGACAAATCTTCAGACTGCACACTGTCTTCAGGAGGTGCAGTTTCCAGTGGCTTCGCCCATGAGAGTTTTGGAGCAGAGGCAGGCTTTGAAGCTTTTGGCTGCTTCTTTGGCTTCGGTGCTGCAGGCGCTTCATCTGATTCAGCGTCATCTGCAGGCTCGTTCACGGCTGTCCCTTGAACCAAGATGTGGGTGATGAGACCTTCAAAGTTGTAGAAAGGACCAACGACATTGGGTTCTGCATCACGTGTGCCGTCAGCCCTTAGAGCAAAAGGACCAGGGTTGAAGTCTAGTCCCAATGTCTTCTTGTTTTGCTTTGCTGAGTTCTGGGCAAACTAGAAGTTGCGCTTGAACAGAATGTCGTCACGACACCATAGCAGGGACGATGGGTCGGCATCCGCAGGTTGTGGTCCACGGACCATGCAGGGATAGAAGCCTTGTTCAATGGCTTCATCTCTGGTCCTGGGTTGAAGATTTTTGTAGAGGATGTCTCCCCATGGTCACTTGATGGCATTCTTTTCAGCATATTCCTTGGTCACAAATCTGTACTTGAACCACTGTTCTGCCCAATAGCGTCGAATCCATTGGATTCGTGTCTTGCGCTGATTGTAATCCTCTTCATGATCTGTCTTGTATAGCTCTGAGAGGTCATCGGGCAGATCTCTTGATGTCTCTCCTCGACGCTTTCTGCCACCCTTCCTTGCTGATTTTTCCGAAGCCATGAACCTTATCTGAAAGGCTTCAATACGTTCAGAGGCTTCAAAGGTTTTCGCTTGCTGGACAAACAGGAACTGGCTTCAGGAGAATTTATGTGATGCTGTAAGAATTCTGCAAATGAATGCAGACTATGAGAACCAAAGGATTCTCCCACGGACATGTACCTGTGACAGCATTAAGGTGCGAGGGAAGGGGAAGAGGTCATATGCATTCTCAGAAGATTTTGAAGATAAATCAGTTTAGAAGACATTGACCTCATCGTGCGAAGACATTCACTCATAGGTAAGGAGTTGGTTCCAGATTTGTACGAATCCACGGATCAGTACAAGTGAGGAATCTAACTACTTTGTGAAGCATAAGTGAATATACTAGGCATGTTATGAGATGCAGTATGAAAGGGATCCAACTTGTGTGAAGAGAAACTGCTTGTGGTAGAAAGTGATAAAGCTATAGGATCAAAGGGGGCCGTAAAAGGAGGTTTTATTTACCACACGAAGAACTGCTAGACGGAGTGGAAGAGGAGGCCGAGTAGTTCGATCTTCCGTGCCCTAACTTGGCGACGGAGGACACCTACGGCGACGGCGGAGAGGACGATGTCCGTGGTCGGCGTGAAGACGGCGTCGGAGAGGTTGCGGTAGCGAAGTGCTTCGTCGCCCGCGTCGTCGAGTGCTAGCGGTGGCGCTAGGGTTCGTGCGAGAGGGGAAGAAGAGATAATGACTATGGTGAGGCATGTATTTATAGGTACAGGGGCGGCACTGCGTTATTACACAGGTGCCCCTGGCGATTCACATCTGATGGGCACGTGGCCGTCATGCAGCATATCGGGGGTTGTTCCACGTCCCATGCACGCCTGGATTGTCAGGTGGTCGTTCCCACTTCTCCGGGTTTCAGGTGAAGGAATGAGCATTGAAAACAGACTTAATTGTTGTCTCTATATCTTCTGCTGACAAGGACGCAGAGAAGACATTCGACAGTTTCAATAGAATGCATATGATTTGGAGAGATAGAGTCTGAGATAGAAAGCATAGAGAGGTTAGGGTCCAATCACATTCACTTAGTTCAAAAGATTCAACAAGAAGACATAGCTATAAGTGAATGCTGTAGAGGACAGAACACTAGTATATGTATATATATAATCAACATAGTGAAGATAATCATGAAGACATGTTGAGATTGAAGCCAAACCAAATGTGAAGACATAGCTAATGTACCACCATGAGTGAAGCACTTCAAACAGAAAGTTTGGTGGTGGCTGTCGGGTGGTAGGTGCGACATATGCCAACGGGTGGCTTATCATTGTGGGAGCCAATAAGACGTCGCCGGTGCCTAGAAACGGGATGAGGCGAAGACATGCACGCCGGCGAATCTTACCCAACTTCAGGGCTCTCCGTGGAGATAACACCCCTACTGCTGCTCAGCGGGGTCTCCGCATGATCACTAGATGAATAAGTAGCTACACGATGCTCCTTGAGCTGTTTGGCGAGAGGAGGAAGAAGGGCAAGGGCTTGCTCTCTTCTCCTCCCTACGTGGTGTCTAAAACTAGCAGGGATCGATCTCTCTTTGCATAGATGCCCCGGGGGGTTTATATAGGCCTACCCCTCGGGGGTACAATGGTAATCCGGCTGGGCGCGGGGCCCAGCCGTCTGTGTCTACGCTCTCCGGCTTCTGCGCCGGCTGCTGGGGCCCGCCGGCCTGTGGGTCCCATCGGCTGCCGGCTCCTTGGTCGACAGGCAGGCCCCACTGTCTAGGGCCTTGTCGGCGGCTGGTTACTGTTGCTTAATCTTGGTGACGAGGGCTTCGCCGAGGTGGGCATGGCTACAGTGTCGCCGCCCGGCGGGCGATCGTTGTAGCCTCACCGCGTCTTGTCTCCTTAATGGGGCGTCTTCTTCGAGGGAGGTGGCAAGCCGGCTGTGGGGAGCCGGCTCTATCTGGGGCTGACTGGGGGAGGCCTGGCCGCCTTCGGGTGTCTCTCTGCCCGAAGGGGCCCACCTCCCGTGGGCCGCGCTAGCGGTCCGTCGTGGTTGACATCAGGGTCATCATGGCGACAGTGCCGCGCCGGACGGGTCATGGCCACCCGTACGGCGCACTGTGCCAGGCGTGCTCCGGGATTCGGGGGTGGCAGGCTTCACTGTAGCCACGCCCCGTCATATCGCCGTTATTTGGATGCAGACTTCGAGGGTATGATCTTGACCGCTTTATGGGAGCCGGCTTCTTGGAGTCGGCCCTCCCGCGGCGTTTCTTCATGAGGGCTGAAGTCGGGCCGCCTTCCGATAGCCGGCCTGGAGAGAGCCGGCAAGGGGAAGGCGGCCCTGTGTCTTGGATTCTTGAGGGCCGAATCGGCTCATAATTTTTTCAGAAGGGCCAGGGGGAGCCGGCTAGGCTACCCATGGTTATTTACTCCGACAGTAGTCCCCAAAGTTGATTGAGCTTCGAGGCGGACAAAGGGACGAGAAGCTAGGTCAGCTTCCTATCCCGAGGGGCCGGCTTTTGCGTGTGCGCGCCGTCTTCGGAAAGCTCCGTTTCTTGTAGGCGGGAACGTGGGTTGCCCTGCGAGCTGGCCCCACGCCATTCCGCGGGCCACGTGTCGAGGAAGTCCTGCCAACACACGCACGCGACAGGACGCCGCCGCAGGCCCGGGCCTGCCACTCGCGGGCCTCGGTCCGAGCGCAGATCTTCTGCGGCCCACATGGACCGCTCGCCTCCCCGCGGCGGTTTTATTCTGCCATCAAGGCACAATAATCGCGGGACATGGGGGAGTGGGCGCGGTTGATCCCCACATTCCCCCACGCTGCGCCTCCTCGGCTCCGCCGCGCGGTCTATAAGTAGGAGGAGGGGGGAGCGGCAGAGGCTTGCGCGCTCTCCCTCACTCCGCCCTTTCTCGCCCTCCTTCTTCTTCTCTTCGCCGCAGCAACTCTTCGCAGCGCCGTTCCGCCGTCGCTTCGTCTTGCTCCCCGCCGCAGCAACCCTTTGCCGCGCCATTTCGTCGTCGCTTCGTCTTGCTCCCTGCCGCATTGCTCCCATGGCGTTGTTGAGCTCGTGGGATGGCTCCAACGTCCACGAGGACCACGTCGAGTTCCTCCGCCGGACGCGGCGTCTACCCGGCGAGAACCTAGTGCGGGTTAGTCAAGCGCCGGCGAGGGAGATTTCGCCGGCACCGGAGGAGGGTGAGCGGGTGATCTTTCGCTTGCACTGCTTGCGCGGCTTCGGCCTCCCGGCAAGCGGATTCCTTCGAGCCTTCCTCGAATTCTACCACCTCCAGCCGCATCACCTCACGCCCAACGCGGTGATGCTGCTGTCGGCCTTCATCACCCTATGCGAGGGTTTTCTTGGAGTTCTCCCCATGCTCGAGCTCTTGGGGGAGTTCTTCCAAAGCAAGCTCAGCACCGTCGTCGCGGGCGTGCCCGCCCCCTGCGGAGCCTTCATTGCCATGAGGCGGGCGAGCGAAAACAATCCGTTCCCGTCCATTCCGCTGATCTAGTCGGTGAAGCTTTGGCAGAAGTCTTATTTTTATGTGAAGAACGTCGCCCAGCAAGGCGACTACGTCAACCTGCCGGCTTACGTAGCCGGCCCGCCGGCTGGGAGGCAACCTTCGTGGAGCTACCGAGCCAGGTCGCTGTCTCAGGCCGGGAACGCAGCCGTCTCCCGGCTTCGGGTGATGATCCAGTCGGAGGGCCTGACCGGGGCCGACTTGGTGGCCGCCTTCGTGGAGCACCGGGTTCTTCCGCTCCAAGGCCGGCCTCACATGATCTGCCAGATGAGCGGCCGCTTTAACCCATGCCGGCTGAGCACCAGGGAGATGCCTCACGCAGAGGTGTCTTACATGGTGAATTACATCTCCAACTGCAAGCTCGCCGAGGATTGGCGATACGGCAAGGAGCCGTATTCCCGCGCCAACCCTCCGCCTTCCGTAAGTTCTTTCTTCTTTTCTTCCTTTTTGTAGCCGGCCTCATGATAGCCGACTCTTGATCAATTGGTTTGCTTTTAGCAGAACCCTCTTTTTCCGCCGACAGCCGGGGCCGCGGGGGTAGAGCGCCAGCTCCTCCCCGATCGCACGGTGGACGACGCCGACGATCCGGACCTGGGAGCGGCCGCCATGGAAGACGCCATCGTGGGGGAAGGCAACGAGGCCGGAGGCGCGGGACTCGGGGCCAGCTTCGAAGACTGGCCGGACAACGACGAGGTCGAAGTCGCCCCACACCGCCAGCTGACGCCTGATCATCAAGGCGCGGGCTCGTCTGCCGTGCCGGCTGCCCGTGGCGGCACGCAGAAGCGCGGGGCCGCATCGACCTTCTTCGGCAGCCGGCCGAAGAAATCCAAGCCTTCCACGGCGGCGACCAAGCGGGATGAGGCGGCCGTGAAGGCAGCCCGCTTCCGCAAGGTGGTGAAGCAGCTGCAGGCGGTCTCTGCGTAAGTCGTTGAATGTCTTGCGTATATATATATTTTTTTTGTCTTTTTCGTCCGAAGCTCTTCTAAACCTTTCTTTTCTTGCCGGACAGGGCGCCGCTTTCTCTCGAGCAAGGTCCTGGCGGCTCCGTAGTCGGGCCGACTGGAGGGTCCTCAAGCTCCCGCCGCGTGGACCCCCGCGCCGACCTTAGGGAGGCCACGGAGTGGAACGCGCGGGAGGAGTGGGAGGCGGCGGAGCGAAGGACCGCCCAGGCGACGAAGGAGCAGGCCGACGCGGCGGCCAAGGCCCGGGCGAAAGCGGCAGCCGCGAAGACGGAGGCGGAGGCCTCGCACAACCAGCCTCCGCTTCTCGTTGTTCCCCTCTGTGCCGTGGCCCCCAACATTGCCGTGCCCCTGTCGGAGGAGGTCGACCAAGGCCCGCCGGTGATGGAGGGGCGGGAGGACCACGTGATCTTCGTGGAGGGGGCGTCGTAGACGGCGCCGACTGGAGCGGGCCAAAGCGGCCAATCAGCTGCGGTGCCAGAGTAGCCGTCCAGGGGCGAGCCAGAAGCTGGGGCCGGCCTCGAGGTGCAGCCGGCATTGCGCCAGTGCGCAGGGGGTGGCGCCTCCGCGCCGTAACCACACCGAGCAGCGGGCGCCAGCCAGACGGCGGAGGCCCTGGAGGCGGCCGGCGCTAGCACGTCCGAGTGGACTCCCAGCGGGGGGACGGGCGAGCTGAACGCGGCGGCCCAGGAGGTCCGGAACCAGCTTCAAGCTCAGGCCGCCTCGCTGCAGCGATACAGTCAAGAGTTTCTCTCGACGCGGGCTGTCATCCAGGTGAGTCTTCTGGCCTTGGTTATTTTGTTCTTTTGGTTTCTTCCGTGGGGGCGCGTCAGCGCACCCACTGGGTGTAGTCCCCGAATTCTGAGCCGGCTGCTGCGCAGGCGGCTTGGAACTTACTAGGTTCTGACAACTTAACTTATCCTTGCTTCCTGTATAATCTTTCAGGAGTATCACAACCTCCGTGCAGCTGCCTTCAACTCCCAGGCTCAGGAGCTGGGTAGGAGAACCGAGGACCTGACCAGCAGCCGGAGTGCATATTTGTTTCGTTCATCTCCTATGGGGGCGCGTCAGCGCACCCACTGGGTGTAGTCCCCAAGATTCGGGCCGACTGCTGAGCAGCCGGGTCGGATCTTCCTTGACGACTTCACCTTATTCATTTCCTTTGTCTTCATGCTTGCAGGAGCCAATGCCGACTTGAGGAGCAGCTCAGCGGGGCCCAGGCCGCCTTCGTGCCAAGGAAGCCGAGTACAGCGCCTTGGTCCTGGAGCGTGACCGCCTGGTCAAGAAGTTGGCCGACCAGGAGGAGAGCCATAAGGCGGCCCTAAAGAAGGCGCGGGACAACGAGGACGCCCTGAAGGCCGAGTTCGAGACCGAAGCGGCGGGCTGGGCTGAAGCGAAGCAAGCGTTGAGCGACGGCTTCAGCCGTATCGAGGATCTGATTGACGGTAAGCCGCCTTCTTCACTCCCTGCTTGCCCTTTGATCCCTGATTTGTGTTCTGACTTGTGCTGCTTTTTGTTCTCTTTGCAGACTACTTTCTCGGCTACTCCGTCTTCGCCACCCAATCCATCGAGGCCCATCGAGAGGCACGCCGGCAGGCGGGGGCTGAAATCGGGCCGGACGCAAGCCGGACGCTCGAGGAGCAGCTCTTGGCGGTCCAAGCCCGGCTGCAGCCGGCTCACCATATGCTCCGCCGCCTCCAGCGCGCCGGGGCGCAGGTGTTGGCCGCCCTCTGGCCAAGCGAGACGATTCCCCGCACCCTGAATCGGACTGCCGACTGGCTGGAGGTGGCGGTTGGCCGCTTCGAGGCCTGGAAAGCGTCGGCAGCCCGGCTTGGAGCTGGGCGGGCGCTGGAGTTCGTCCGAGCCTGGTATCTGGGGCTGAACCTGGACCAGCTGCGCACCTGGCGGCTGGAGGCCGACGAAGAGTTGGAGGAGGTGCGGCCGGCTATCGCTCAGCGCGCTTCGACGATCGCCGAGTGTACTGACATCAGCGTCTTCGCTCCTGAGATCAATGACGACGGCGTTGCCCAGCCGAAGGAGTGGTTCGGGCTGGACCCGGCAGCGGGTGAAGACTCGACAGAGGAGATCGCCTCCAGCGATGAAGGCAAAGACGACGAAGGAGAGGAAGGCGAAGACGTTGAGCCGACTGGTGAAGCGGGCAGCTAGCCTCAGCCTGGTCGTGTCTCCGGCAACAAGGCGCGTGCTAGCGCGCCCTCTGCGGGAGGCGGTGATCATGCCGAGGTTCGCCAGCCGGCCACTCCTCCAGCCGGCACTGCCGTCTCCACCAACCTGCCCGACTCGCCAGTCGCTCCCTTGGCCTAGTCTGCCGTCCTTGTTTTTTCCTGCTTGTTGCCTTTTGAACAACTTTATTAAACTTGCGCAGTTCCACCCACTGGGGGTGTATTCGAACTATGTTGAATGCTGGCCTTTTGAAGGTCTTTTATGTAAATATTATTGTGTGTTTGGTTTCCATTCATGTATGCTTTTTATCCTTAGGTTGTTTCCTTTGCCGCCTTCCCCTTCTGGGAAGGCAAGTACTCGAGCTTTCTTAGATTGGAGCGAGGTGAATGGAAGCCGGCCGGCCGGCTACTCTGGTAGCCGGTCGGCGGTGGGAGAAAAACCGGCTTTTGTTATATTAGTTCGTCAATCCCTACCCGTTTTTCGTGTGGGCACCCGTTCCTGCCTTTAACTCTTGCCAGCCGGACAGCCGGTTCTTCGAACTGTGACTTTTGGCAAGAGAAGGCTTGGGAGCTGGCACACTACTTGTCTGACTGCGGGTAGGACTTCTAATATAACTCCAGGTGGCCAGTCCCCGGGCCGACTAGTCGAACCCGGTGCCGGACGGAAAAAGTGAATGCAATGACAAGGCCATAAGCATGATACTTTTCATTCATAGATAAAAGATGGCAGTCCCCGAGATCTCCTCGGGGGGCCTATTGTCTCGTACTTTAGTACAAAAGTTAGCGTGATACATACTGTATTTCAGCTGTAAAACCTTCGGAGGAGGTTGGTGTTCCATGGTCGTTCCGACTCCTTGCCGGAGTCGTCTCTCTTTCGTGCCTTCGGCTTCTGTGCGTCGATCAGGTAGTAGGAGTCGTTGCCTAAGGCTCTGCTGATGACGAAGGGGCCCTCCCAAGGGGCCGAGAGCTTGTGCTGGCCGGCTGTTCGCTGGATCAGCCGGAGCACAAGATCGCCCTCTTGGAAGGATCTTGGCTTGACCTTCCGGCTGTGGTAGCGGCGCAGGCCCTGCTGATAGATAGCGGACCGGCTGAGGGCTAACAGCCGGCCTTCCTCCAGCAGGTCGACGCCGTCTTCTCGTGCTTCCTTGGCCTCGGCTTCCGTGTAGATGGTCACCCGAGGCGAGTCGAACTCGATGTCAGTTGGGATGACCGCCTCGGCACCATATACGAGGAAGAAAGGAGTGAAGCCGGTTGACTTGTTTGGTGTAGTGTGCAGACTCCAGAGGACAGCCGGCAGCTCATCGAGCCAACAGCCGGCTGAACGCTCCAGTGGTACGATCAGTCGGGGCTTGATGCCGAAAAGGATGAGGCCGTTGGCTCGCTCGACCTAGCCGTTTGCCTGCGGGTGGGCAACGGACGCTAGGTCCAACCGGATGCCTTGCGTCGCGCAGAAACGTGCCAAGGCTCCCTTGGCGAAATTCGTGCCATTGTCGGTGATAATGCTGTGTGGTACGCCGTACCGAGTTGTTATATCTGCGATAAACGTCATGGCAGTTGGCCCATTCAGCTTCTTGATCGGCTTTGCCTCAATCCATTTGGTGAATTTGTCCACGGCGACAAGTAGATGTGTCATGCCTCCGCGCGCCGTTTTGAATGGGCCCACCATGTCCAGTCCCCAAACGGCGAAGGGCCAAGTGAGCGGAATGGTCTTGAGTGCTGAAGCCGGCATGTGTTGCTTGGAGCTGAAGAGTTGGCACCCTTTGCAATGTTTAACTAACTCCTTGGCATCATCCAAAGCAGTCGGCCAAAAGAAACCATGGCGGAAGGCTTTGGCGACGAGTGATCTTGAGGCCGCATGGTGGCCGCATTCTCCTTGGTGGATGTCTCTGAGGATTGCAATGCCCTTCTCTTGCTCGACGCATCGCTGGAGGACCCCAGTGACACTGCGCTTGACGAGTTCTCTGTTGACGATTGTGTATGCTCCGGCTCGGCGTTGGACTTGTCTTGCCTCTACTTCGTCAACCGGCAGATCTTGGTTTATTAGGAAGTTGAGGATGGATTGAGCCCATGATGGAGCTGCGACCTCTTCTATTGCCAAAACGGCTACTGCGACCAGGGCGGGCGGGCTGGGCGGTGAAATGCTTGAGTCGGCCGCCGCCTGCTGTGTTGGTGTAGTCTCCGGGCCGACTACCGCAGTCCCCGAGCCGGGTGTGGCAGTCCCCAGGTCGGGCGTAACTACGGAAGTCCCCGAGCCGCCTGCTGATGCCCCCTGGCCGACTATCGAAGTCCCCAGGTCGCCTGCTTGGTTCTTCGAGCCGGACCCGGCCGCGTCAGGGTCAGGCGGCATGAAGATGGAATTGGACTCTGGAGAAGGCTTGATAGACGGCTTGAGGAGGCGTTGTAGAGAGACACCGGTTGGTATTGCTTGCCGAGTGGAGCCTATTCGAGCCAGGGCATCAGCTGGCTCGTTGTCGGCTCGTGGTACGTGGAGGAACTCGCATCCTTTAAAATACCCGCTGACCTGCTGAACGAGGAAGCGGTAGCTTGCCATATTTGCGTCCTTGGCATCCCAGTCACCGGATGATTGCTGGACCACCAAGTCCGAGTCGCCATAACATAGGATCCGGCGAATGCCGAGTTCTTTGGCAAGCCGGAGCCCGTGTATGAGCGCCTCGTACTCGGCCACGTTGTTGGAGGCGGCAAAGTGAATTTGCAGCGTGTATCTGAGCTTGTCCCCTTTGGGAGAGGTGAGGATGACGCCGGCTCCCAAGCTGGTGTGCATCTTGGACCCGTCGAAATGCATGCGCCAATGAGTGGAGTCGGGAGCCGGCGGTAGGTACTGGGTCTCGGCCCAGTCGACGAGGAAGTCGGCCAATGCTTGGGATTTGATGGCGGTGCGAGGCTGGTAGAAGATCGTGTAGGGGGCCAGCTCGATGGCCCATTTCGCCACCCGGCCGGATGCATCCCGGCTGCCTATGATCTCGGCCAGCGGGGCGGTGCATACAACCGTGATGGGATGCTCTTGGAAGTAGGGCTTCAGCTTCTTGGCGGCGAAGTAAATGCCGTAGCACATCTTCTAGTAGTGCGGGTAGTTCTGCTTCGAGGTAGATAGCACCTCGCTCAAATAGTACACCGGCCTCTGGACCGGCTGGGCTCGGCCTTCTTCTAGGCGCTGGACTACGATGACGGTGCTGACCACCCGGCTGGTTGCGGCGATGTAGAGGAGCATGGACTCTTTCTCAGTCGACGCCGCCAGGACAGGCGGCGTGGCCAGCATCTTCTTCAGCTCGTGAAAAGCTTGGTCGGCTTGGTCATTCCACTCGAAGTGGTTGGTCTTCTTCATGAGGCGGTAGAGGGGAAGAGCTTTCTCTCCGAGCCGGCTGATGAAGCGGTTCAGGGAGGCCAAGAATCCGGTAAACTTCTGGACGTCTCGAAGTTTGGTGGGAATCGCCATTCTCTCAATGGCCTTGATCTTTACTGGGTTGCATTCGATGCCGCGTTCGGAGACCAGGAAGCCTAGGAGCTGGTCCGCTGGCACTCCGAACATGCATTTCTCGGGGTTAAGCTTGATTTGGAACCGGCGTAGGTTCTCAAATGTTTCCTTGAGGTCTTCCAGCAAGGTGCCGCGCTTCTCCGTCTTCACCACAATGTCGTCTACGTAGACGTGGGCATTTCTGCCGAGTTGCTTGAGGAGGCACTTATGCATGCAACGCTGAAAAGTGGCACCGGCATTTCTCAAGCCGAATGTCATAGTCAGGTAGCATAAGGCTCCGAATGGCATGATGAAGGCGGTCTTCAGGCGGTCTGCTGGATCTAACTTTATCTGGTGATACCCTGAGTAAGCATGCAAGAAACTCAACAGCTCGCATCCGGCCGTGGAGTCTATCACTTGGTCAATCCTTGGCAGGGCAAAGGGATCTTCGGGGCAGGCCTTGTTGAGGCTCGTGTAGTCTATACACATGCACCACTTGTTGTTCTTCTTTAGCACGAGGACCGGGTTAGCGAGCCACTCTGAAAGAAAACTTCCATAATAAAGCCGGCTGCCAGAAGCCGGGCTATCTCCTCTCCCACAATCCTGCGTTTCTCCTCCGATAGTCGGCGAAGGGGTTGTTTGACCGGCTTTGCGTCTTCTCGGACGTGTAGTTTGTGCTCGGCGAATTCCTTCGGAACACCCGGCATGTCCTTGGGGGACCATGCAAAGATGTCCCGATTCTCGCGGAGGAAATCGGTGAGCTCGCCTTCCTATTTGCTGTTTAGGTTTGCCCCGATGACGGCAAACCTCTCTGGGTGCTCGGGGTCAAGAGGTATCTTCTTCGTCTCCTTGGCCGGCTGGAAAGATCCTTGAGCATCATGCACTTTGGGATCGGGGGACAAGGCCGACTGCTTGCCAGCCATGGCCACGACTCGGTCCATCATCTTCTTTTCTTCGGCAATCACAAGGGACTCAGCCAGTCGACTGCTAGCTGCTGCGCGCTCAGAGGACTTCTTGTAATCGCCGGCTACGGTGATGACGCCTTTGGTGCTTGGTATCTTCATCTTGAGGTATGCATAATGGGGAACTGCCATGAACCTGGCCAAGGCAGGTCGGCCAAGCAATGCATGGTAGGGGCTCTCCAGGTCCACCACATCAAACCAAATCGCCTCCCGGCGGAAATGCTCCTTGTCCCCAAAAAGTACATCAATCTTGATCTTGCCAATGGGGGCGCAGGACAAGCCGGGTACGATGCCATGGAACACAGTCCGAGTAGGCATGAGTTGCTTCGTCTTGACATTCAGCTTCTCCATGGTGTCACGGTACAGGATGTTGATGCTGCTCCCGCCGTCTATCAGCACGCGGGAGAAACGGGCAGCGCGTCTATCCGTTGCAAGGGTGGCATCCAAAACCAACGCATAAGAGCCGGGAGACGGCATCACCTCTGGGTGGTCGGTCCGGCTCCAGCTGATAGGTTTTTCTAACTAGTGCATGTGCTCGGCGGGGTTGGCAGCAACCATGCTGACTTCTTGGTGCTCTCGGCGTTTGCGGCGCCGGTCTTCGGGCTGGCTTGTAAAGATGACATAGGTGGCATGCTCTTCGGGGAACTCATCGTGCACGGCTCCGACTGTGGGCCGAGCGGCCGGCGGCTGCGGAGCCGGAGGCGGCGGACCGGCAGGCGGAGGCGGTGCGAGCCCTTCGCCTTTGGAGATTCGGGTGAGCTAGTGGCACTTCCGGGTCGTGTGGTTGGACGGCTTCGCGCCGTTGTGGAACTTGCACGGGGCGTCGAGAGTCTGCTCGTAGGAGAAGGCCGGCTGCCAAGCCGGCTTGCCGCCCCTCTGCTTCTTGGGTGCGGGCCGCGCTTCGGGCTGCTCGTCTTCGACTGTTGCCACCCGCCGACTGGTGGAGGGCGGCACGGGGCCCTTGCGCTTGTGGTCGTTCTGGTGTGGGCGTCGGCTGGAGTCCCTAGCCGGCGTCTTGGGCGCCGGGTTGAGTACCTTTCCGGACGCGTCTACCCGGAGTTCGGTCTTCATCGAGGAGTCGGCGGTGGCGTACTTGTCCGCTATGACCAGAAGCTTGTCGAGGGTAGTCGGCTCGTCGCAGAGGAGCTTGTGCTTGAGGAGGGTGCCTTCTCGGCACCCGGCAGTGAAGTATTTTATGGCTTGCACCTCGTGCACCCCTTCGCAAGAGTTGCGGAGCTCGGCCCAACGCGTGAGGTAGTCGCGAGTGGACTCGGCGGGGCCTTGTACGCACAAGGAGAGCTGTCTGGGCTTGGGAGCCCGCTTGTAGGTGCCGGTGAAGTTGCGGACGAAGGCTTCTGTGAAGTCTAGCCAGCTGTTGATGCTGTATGGCTTGAGGCTGTTGAGCCAAGTCCGCGCCGTGCCCTGTAGCATGAGGGGCACGTACTTCACGGCAACGCGCCTGTTGCCGTTCGCTATGCTAACCGCCGTGGAGTAGTCGATCAACCAATCTTCCGGCTTCACGGAGCCGTTGTACTTGGGCGTGTCTCTTGGGAGAGAGAACCCTTTGGGGAAGGGCTCGTCGCGGATGCGGGGGCTGAAGCAAGGCGGGCCTACATCGTCTTCTTCTTCTAGCGCCAGGGATCGCGCCAGGCGGTCGATCCGATGGCGGGCGTCGTTCTCGCCGACTCCTTCGCGGCGACCTAGCCGGCCGCTGAGAGTCGGATGCGCAACAGGCGGCGGGGTGGGATATCTCTCTCCACGGGGCCGGGCGGAGGCGGGTTGCCCCGCCAGTCCACAGCCCGGGGGTGGCCTTCTGCGTCTCGCTCGATGGAGATTCGGGTTCGGCTTCGGCTGGCAGCCGGCTCTTTCTCGCGCCGCGCGCGGGTTTTGCCCGTAGTTGGCATCCGGGACGTCGCGCCGTGATCTCGGCGCGGGGGAGGGCTTTCCGCGCGGGCGTCGTCTTCGTGTCGCCGCGCGGCCGCATCGATCGGCTGCTAGATGCGTCGGGTCATGTGGGGGAGTTCTTCGGCCCCCAGCCCATCCAGCTCGTCTACGGCCGCCTGGGCGGCGTGCAGGTTCTCGAGCGGAGTGGCGTAGACTGGGCGGTCGACTCCTAGCGTATCGGTGACGACAGCGCCGCGCTGTCTGACAACGCCGGCCCGGCTGGGCCCGCCTGGGGGCGGCGTGCCAAAGGCGGCGCGGTCGGCCTCGCGTCGGTGGGCCTCAGTGAGGCGTCTCATGGAAACCAACTTCCGGCCCTCCGCGAGGAGGGCAAGGCGGCGAGCTTCCAGTGCTTCAGCGTCGACATAGGCCGGGAGGGGGATGGACAAGTCGTGGACCGCCGCGTGCGGGGCGTCGTGGGCGCTTTCGTCGGAAGCGCCGCCGTGGCCGATGACCATCACCTCGGTGGTGACAGCGTCGTAGCCATCAGCCCGGGGAAGCGGGTTGTTGTAGATCGCGATGTCGGTAGGGAAAGTGTCGAGTGAGGCCGGGTCGGAGTCGACAGGCATCGGATCGGTGGAGCCAACCGAATACAAGTCCACGGCAGGCTCGCCGGAGATGTGGAGCTGGCCGAGGAGGTTGACGAGGTGGTCGGTGCCCGCGTCGGAGGCAAGCTCGTTGGAGATGAGGGTCTTGTCAAGGAGATCGGCGAGGCCGCTCGCTGCGCAGACGTTGGTGACGCCTTGTAGCGCGTCGTGGCAAGCGCCATCGGGCGTGCCGGGCTGGCTACGCTCGCGGGGGAGGAAGAGGGTCCCGTCCAGAACAGGTCTCCGGACGACGGTGCACCTGGCCCCACGGTGGGCGCCAAATGTCGGGTGGTAGGTGCGACATATGCCAACGGGTGGCTTATCATTGTGGGAGCCAATAAGACGTCGCCGGTGCCTGGAAACAGGATGAGGCGAAGACATGCACGCCGGCGAATCTTATCCAGCTTCGGGGCTCTCCGTGGAGATAACACCCCTACTGCTGCTCTGCGGGGTCTCCGCATGATCACTAGATGAATAAGTAGCTACACGATGCTCCTTGAGCTGTTTGGCGAGAGGAGGAAGAAGGGCAAGGCTTGTTCTCTTCTCCTCCCTACGTGGAGTCTAAAACTAGCAGGGATCGATCTCTCTTTGCATGGATGCCCCGGGGGGTTTATATAGGCCTACCCCCCGGGGGTACAATGGTAATCCGGCTGGGCACGGGGCCCAGCCGTCTGTGTCTATGCTCTCCGGCTTCTGCGCCGGCTGCTGGGGCCCGCCGGCCTGTGGGTCCCGCCGGCTGCCGGCTCCTTGGTCGACAGGCAGGCCCCACTGTCTAGGGCCTTGTCGGCGGCTGGTTATTGTTGCTTAATCTTGGTGACGAGGGCTTCACCGAGGTGGGCATGGCTATAGTGCCGCCGCCCGGCGGGCGATCGCTGTAGCCTCACCACGTCTTGTCTCCTTAATGGGGCGTCTTCTTCGAGGGAGGTGGCAAGCCGGCTGTGGGGAGCCGGCTCTATCTGGGGCCGACTAGGGGAGGCCTGGCCGCCTTCGGGTGTCTCTCTGCCCGAAGGGGCCCACCGCCCGTGGGCCGCGCCGGTGGTCCGTCGTGGTTGACATCAGGGTCATCGTGGCGACAGTGCCGCGCCGGACGGGTCATGGCCACCCGTACGGCACACTGTGCCAGGCGTGCTCCGGGATTCGGGGGTGGCAGGCTTCACTGTAGCCACGCCCCGTCACATCGTCGTTATGTGGATGCAGACTTTGAGGGTACGATCTTGACCGCTTTATGGGAGCCGGCTTCTTGGAGTCGGCCCTCTCGCGGCCGGCTTCTCGGAGCCGGCCCTCCCGCGGCGTTTCTTCATGAGGGCTGAAGCCGGGCCGCCTTCCGATAGCCGGCCTGGAGACAGCCGGCAAGGGGAAGGCGGCCCTGTGTCTTGGATTCTTGAGGGCCGAATAGGCTCGTAATTTTTTCAGAAGGGCCAGGGGGAGCCGGCTAGGCTACCCATGGTTATTTACTCCGACAGTGGCGTTACCCACCGTTTAGGAAGTATTAGACCCAGACACGACGCACAATTATCGTGGCGCTCTGATGTCAAATTCCACATTAATGTATTCACACTTAGAATGTATGTCTTCATTGATTGAAGATATACTTTTCTTCGTGTGTTGCACATCTAAGTCATCAATATGCATAAGTGTTAGGATGTGTGCCTAATCACAGGACATTTGAGGATTCCAAGATATTTAGCTCACACCGTAACTTGCAAAATCTCTTCTCATCCAAGGGCTTGGTTAAGATATCTGCCAATTGCTCTTCAGTGTTGACGTGTATGATATCAATATCTTCCTTCACAACATGATCTCTGAGAAAGTGATGACGAATTTCAATGTGCTTTGTCTTCGAGTGCTGAACTAGGTTGTTGGAAATCTTGATGGCACTTTCGTTGTCGCAGTAGAGTGGCACTTGCTTCAGATGAATGCCATAGTCCTTGAGTGTTTGCTTCATCCACAGAAGCTGAGCGCAGCAAGATCCAGCAGCAATGTATTCAGATTCAGTAGTGGAGAGAGATACACAGTTCTGCTTCTTTGAAGACCAACATACAAGTGATCGTCCCAGAAAATGACATGTGACTGATGTAGACTTGCGATCCACCTTGTCACCAGCATAATCAGCATCCGAGAATCCAACCAGATCAAACTCTGAGCCCTTTGGATACCATAATCCTAGAGTTGGGGTGTGAGCCAAATATCGAAGAACTCGCTTCATAGCTAAGTGATGTGACTCCTTTGGTGCCGCTTGGAATCGAGCACACATGCAAACACTAAGCATAATATCTGGCCTAGATGCACATAGATAAAGTAAAGAACCAATCATGGAGCAGTATACCTTTTGATCGAACTCTTTACCATTGTCGTCGGGACCCAGATGATGTTTGGCTGGCATTGGCGTCATGAAGCCTTTGCAGTCTTGCATACCAAACTTCTTCAGGCAATCTTTGAGATACTTCTCTTGAGATATGAAGATGTCGTTGCGTTGCTGTCGTATTTGGAGACCGAGGAAGAACTTCAGCTCTCCCATCATGGACATCTGATATTGCTCTTGCATCATATATCCAAACTCTTCACTGTACTTCTGATTGGTGCAGCCGAAGATAATGTCATCCACATATATTTGGCACACAAACAGTTCACCATCATATGTCTTCGTGAAGAGAGTGGGGTCGAGGGAACCAGGAAAGAAGCCTTTGCTCTTCAGGAAGTATTTGAGTGTGTCATACCAAGCCCGAGGGGCTTGTTTGAGGCCATACAGTGCCTTGTTGAGCTTGTATACCATGTCAGGATGTTTTGGATCTTCAAAGCTAGGCGGTTGTGCAACATACACTTCTTCTTCAATCTTGCCATTGAGAAAAGCACTGTTCACATCCATTTGATAAAGAAGTATGTTATGATGATTTGCATAGGCCAGCAGTATGCGTATGGCTTCAAGTCGAGCCACGGGAGCAAATGTTTCATCAAAGTCAATGCCTTCCACTTGAGTATATCCTTGAGCAATGAGGCGAGCTTTGTTTCTGACAACTTGACCATGCTCATCTTGCTTGTTGCGGTATATCCATTTGGTGCCAATTATGTTGTGCTTCCGAGGATCAGGACGCTTAACCAGTTCCCATACATTATTCAGCTCAAACTGTTGAAGCTCTTCTTGCATAGCTTGAATCCATTCAGGTTCCATGAAGGCTTCTTCAACTTTCTTGGGTTCTGTTATTGAGACGAATGCGAAGTGCCCATAGAAATTTGCCAGCTGAGTCGCCCTTGAACGAGTAAGTGGACTAGGCGCATTGATGCTATCAATTATTCTTTCAATCTGCACTTCATTGGCAATGCGAGGATGTACAGGGCGAAGATTTTGCTCTTGCTGATCATTGTCGTTGTTAGAAGGAATGTCTTCAGGATGAGCATTTTCTTCATGTTGATCAGGTGTTGAGATGATAAGTTCCTCTTCAGGTTGAGCTTCAGAGGGTATGATTTCTCCAGTTCCCATTAGCTTGATTGATTCGCTGGATGGAACTTCATCTAGCACATTTGGCAGGTGCTCTCTTTGTGAACCGTTAGTCTCATCAAATCGCACATCCACTGTTTCAACCACTTTATAGAGAAAGAGATTGAAGACTCTGTAGGAGTGCGAATCCTTTCCATACCCAAGCATAAAACCCTCATGTGCTTTTGGTGCAAATTTTGAAGTGTGACGTGGATCCTTGATCCAGCACCTGGCACCAAATACTCTGAAGTAACTGACATTTGGCTTCTTGCCAGTAAGGAGCTCATAAGATGTCTTGTTCAGAAGCTTGTGAAGATAAACATGATTGATTGTATGGCATGCAGTATCAATGGCTTCAGGCCAGAATTTTCTTGGGGTCTTGTATTCATCTAGCATCATTCTGGTCATCTCAATGAGTGTTCTGTTCTTGCGTTCGACGACGCCATTCTGCTGTGGCGTGTACGGGGCTGAGAATTCATGTCTGATGCCCAAGGTATCAAGATATGTATCAAGGCCAGTGTTCTTGAATTCAGTGCCATTGTCACTTCTGATGTGCTTTATCTTGGCGCCATAATTGTTCATAGCTCGATTGGCGAAGCGTCTGAAGACATCCTGCACTTCAGTCTTGTAAAGGATTATGTGCACCCAAGTATATCTAGAATAATCATCAATAATAACAAAGCCATAGAGGCAAGCAGTAGTAGTAAGAGTTGAGTAATGAGTGGGACCGAAAAGATCCATGTGGAGCAGTTCGAAGGGTCGAGTGGTTGTCATGATTGTCTTCGAGGGATGTTTGGCCCTTGTCATCTTCCCTGCTTCACAGGCACCGCATAAGTGATCTTTCTTGAACTTGACGCCCTCGATGCCTATGACATGCTTCTTCTTTGCAAGGGTGTGGAGATTCCTCATGCCAGCATGCCCTAGCCTCCGATGCCAGAGCCAGCATTCTGAAGCCTTTGCTAGAAGACATACGGCAAGTTGTGGTCCTGCCAAAAAATCTACCACGTACAAATCATCTTTCCGATACCCTTTAAACACTAGAGACTTGTCAGATTTCATTAGTACAAGGCAACGATATTTTCCAAATATTACGATCATGTTCAAATCACAAAGCATTGAGACAAACATTAAGTTGAAGCCAAAGGATTCAACAAGCATGACTTTATCCATGTGTTGATCCTTTGAGATTTCAACTCTACCTAGACCCAATACCTTACTTTTACCAGTGTCAGCAAATGTGATGTGACTCTTGTCGGATGGACGTAAGGTTGAGTCCATAAATAGGCTTCTTTTACCAGTCATGTGGTTGGTACACCCACTATCAATAATCCATTCTAAAGACGCTGGTGTCGTACCCTACAGTGCAGTTAGGGGGATAGGCTTCACGAAGAGAATTGTGAAGCAAAAACATTTGACGAACCAGTGGGTTATGAAAGCTTAGATCCAGATTAGGACTGATAGGGAGAGTAGCAAGTGATTCAGGAAGGAAGTGCATAGTAAGACCATTCGGGCATTTGATCTTGCGCCCTACAAGATGTTTAAGGTCCCCAGCAATAGCGTCAGACGATTTTGGTTTTCTGCTAGAGACCTTTGCCTGCAAAAGAGAGTTAAGCTTTCTTAGCCACCCACATCTTCAAGGGTGGCTTAGAAGCAATCAGTCTAAGTGCAGCGTCTGAGAATTTTGGCTTTGGAGACCTAGCAAAAACTCTTGCAGGCGGACAATAGTACTCATAAGAATAAGCAGAATAGTTCTTGGTCTTATGAACATGGAGGTTTGATGAACCGCGCTCATATTCATAGGCCTGAGTATGGTTTCCCTGCAAAACATTTGCGTTAGCACGACTCAGGTGAGTCCTCTATCTGTATGAAGCCTTTGGACCGTATGAAGTCTGTGGTCTGAGGTTTGTCTTCTTCACGTGTGGTGTCATGATGACATTCACAGGAAGATTCTCCAGACACTTTTTTGGAACCCAGATCTTCTTCATAGGCGGTCCATTCATGCAGTTAGTACCAATGTACCTGGCAAACACTTCACCATTTTGATTCTTAAACAGTTTATAGTTTGCATCAAAGGATTCATCAATGACAATGGGATTTGCACAAGAGAAGCCAGATAGATTGGATAGATCTGCTGAATATTCCTTTGCAGCAACCCATGTGGTTTCGGGGTACTGCTCAGGTTTCCAGTAAGAGCCATCAGCATTCATTTTCCTTACAAACCCAACAGCCTCTTTCCTCGGGTTTCGGTTCAAGAACTGCTTTTTGAGGACATCACATAGTGTCTGATGCCCTTTAAGACTTTTGTACATCCCTGTTTCAAGCAATGTCTTCAACCTAGCATTCTCATCAGCAATAGCAGTGGAATCCTCGGCAGAGGGGTTAGTTCCCACATCAACAGTTGAAGATATTGCAACAGTAGCAGCAGTAGAACATTCAGCAACAGTAGTAGCATTATCACGCTTAATGCACTTAAGACATGGTGGTTCAAATCCTTCCTGAGCGGAACTGATCTGTTTGGAGCGAAGTGACTCATTTTCTTTTTGAAGATCTTCATGAGACGCTCTCAATTTCTCAAGATCTTGCTTCCTTTGAAGATAATCATAGGAAAGCTTTTCATGAGTTGTTGAGAGCGTTTCATGACGACTTTCAAGTTCCTCATACTTAACGTGAAGATTTTTTATATCTTCAATTAAGGACTCACGAGTCATTTCAGCGCCTAACAGATCATCGCTTTTGTCTAATAGTTTTTGAATATGTTCCATGGCTTTATGTTGTTCAGTTGCAATTTTAGCAAGTGTTTTGTAGCTGGGTTTTGAACCACAATCAGAGTCATCGTCACTGGATGTTTGATAGTGAGTAGTGCGTGTGTTTACCTTGGCACCGCGTGCCATGAAGCAGTAGGTAGGAGCGGAGTAGTCCTTGTCATTTGTATCGGTGTCGGTAATGAGGTCATTGTCTTCAGTGTTGAAGATGGACTTGGCAACGTATGTTGTAGCCAGACTTGCGACGCCAGAATCGGACTCCTCCTCAGACTCCACCTCCGCCTCCTCAGAAGCGGACTCCTCCTCTGAATCCATTTCCTTGCCAACAAACGCACGTGCCTTGAGATGAGCTCTTCTTGTGTGATGAAGACTTTCAAGAAGACTTGGAAGAGGACTTTGAGTATTTCTTCTTCTTCTTGTCGTCAGAGTCATATTCCTTGCTCTTCTTCTTCTTTTTGTTCTCATTGTCCCACTGCGGACACTCAGAGATGAAGTGGCCATGTTTCTTGCACTTGTGACATGTTTTATTCTTGTAGTCATGAGCAGAAGCTTCATCATTCCTTGAGCTTGATCGGGAAGACTTTCTGAAGCCTTTCTTCTTGGTGAATTTTTGGAACTTCTTGACAAGCATAGCAAGTTCCCTTCCAATGTCTTCAGGATCATCAGAACTGCTGTCAGATTCTTCTTCAGATGAGGAGACAGCTTTTTCCTTCAAGGCACGAGTTCGCCCATAGTTTGGACCGTAGATATCTCTTTTCTCAGAAAGCTGAAACTCATGTGTGTTGAGCCTCTCAAGTATGTCAGACGGCTCGAGTGTCTTGAAATCAGGACGTTCTTGAATCATCAGGGCTAGGGTGTCAAATGAACTGTCAAGTGATCTCAGTAGTGTCTTGACGACTTCATGCTTGGTGATCTCAGTAGCGCCAAGGGCTTGAAGCTCATTCGTGATGTCAGTGAGTCGATCAAATGTGAGCTAGACATTCTCATTGTCATTTATCTCGAAGCGGTTGAAGAGGTCGCGAAGGACACTGATTCTCTAATCTCTCTGGGTTGAGACGCCTTCGTTGACCTTGGAGAGCTAGTCCCAGACTAGCTTAGATGTTTCCAAAGCACTCACGCGGCCATACTGTCCTTTGGTCAGATGACCACAGATGATATTCTTGGCAGTAGAGTCCAGTTGAACGAACTTCTTGACGTCAGCAGCAGTGACACCCTCTCCAGCCTTGGGAACGCCGTTCTTGACTACATACCATAGGTCGACGTCAATGGCTTCAAGATGCATGCGCATCTTATTCTTCCAGTAGGGATATTCAGTTCCATCGAAGACGGGGCACGCAGCGGAGACTTTGATTATCCCTGCAGTCGACATAGCTAAAACTCCAGGTGGTTAAACCGAATCACACAGAACAAGGGAGTACCTTGCTCTGATACCAACTGAAAGTGCGTTATATCGACTAGAGGGGGGTGAATAGGCGATTTTTATGAAAGTCTTCAAAATGTGGAAGTTATGAAGACAAACGACAGAAATAAACCTATTACCCTGCAGCGGAAGGTAGACTACACTAGGCAAGCCATAGTCAAGTATTCAATAGAGTGAAAGCACAATGACTAAGAGCAGCAATGTAGTAAGGATCAAGTAGGAAGAAATTATGAAGCCAAACAGAACACGCAGTCACTCAGTGAAGATAAAAGATAGTGCAATCATACAATGTCTTCACAAGGAGTAACAGTACGTAAAGAGAAGGGAAGGATGAAACCAGTGACTTGTTGAAGACAATGATGTGTTGGACCAGCTCCAGTTGCTGTGACAACTGTACGTCTGGTTAGGGCCGGCTAGGTATTTAAACCTGAGGACACACAGTCCCGGACACCCAGTCCTGAACACGCAGCTCAGGACACCCAGTCCTCACCGTATTCCCCTTGAGCTAAGGTCACACAGACCTCGCCCAATCACTCTGGTAAGTCTTCAAGGTAGACTCCCAAACCTTCACAGACTTCGTTCACCGGCGATCCACAATGTCTCTTGGATGCTCAGAACGCGACGCCTAACCGGCTGGAGGATGCACAGTCCTCAAGTGTAATAAGTCTTCAGATCACACAGACAAGAAGACTTAAGTGATGCCTAATTCTCTTTGGCTCTGGGTGGTTAGGGCTTTATCCTCGCAAGGAATTCTCTCTCAAATGCTTCGAGGTGGGTTGCTCTCAAACGACAAAAGCCGTACACTAACTCTGAGTAGCCAACCGTTTATGGTTGTAGGGGGTGGGCTATTTATAGCCACTAGGCAACCCGACCTGATTTGTCCAAAATGACCCTGGGTCACTAAGGAACTGACACGTGTTCCAACGGTCAGATTTCAAACTCACACAGCAACTTTACTTGGGCTACAAGCAAAGCTGACTTGTCCGACTCTGGACAAGATTCGCTCTCATAGTCTTCACTCGAAGACATAGGTTTTGTTTAAGCATCACTTCGGTCATTCTGAATGGTTCTCTTGGACCCCACTTAACAGTACGGTGGTTCCTATGACTCAACAAAGAAGAAAAAGAGCTACGAAAGATCTAAGTCTTCGAGCTCCATAGGCTTCATGCGATGTCTTCTCTTGTCATAGTCTTCAATGTGAATGTCTTCATATACCACCTTTGACTTCAATGTCTTCATACATTTTTAGGGGTCATCTCTGGTAGGAAAACCGAATCAATGAGGGACCTATACCTGTGTTATCCTGCAATTCTCACAAACACATTAGTCCCTCAACTAGGTTTGTCGTCAATACTCCAAAACCAACTAGGGGTGGCACTAGATGCACTTACAGGAGCCCCAGGGCCTGAGGCCGGCGCTCCTGAGACTCCGGGGCGTGTATAGCCCCAACTCATTATTACGTGAGAGTGTCACGGGCGGCGATTCTTCACAGGCACCGGGCCTTCTTCACAGGCTCTGGGCCTTTATTCACAGGCTCTGGGCCTTGCTTCACAGGCTCTAGGCCTTTCTTCACAGGCTCTGGGCCTTGCTTCACAGGCTCTGGGCCTTGCTTCACAGGCTCTGGGCCTTGCTTCATGGGTAGAACTTCCGGAGGTGCTGGATGTTCCAGGCGTTTTGGATAGGTGTCCCTTCTTGCGTCTCCAGGCGCACGGCGCCAGGCCTGGAGATGTGGACGACCCTGAACGGGCCCTCCCACATGGGTGAAAGCTTGTGCAACCCTTCCCTGGAGAGGACCCGCCTCAGGACCAGGTCACCCGTCTTGAGCGTCCTGGAGCGAATGTTGCGGCAGTGGTAACGTCGCAGCGCTTGCTGGTACCTTGCCACCCTTAATGCAGCTTCGCGTCAATGTTCCTCCCCCAGCACGAGATCCATCCCCCTCATGGTGTCCTGCTGCATTTCATCGAACACCAGAACCCGCGTGGAGCGATGCTTGACCTCGTGAGGGAGGACTGCTTCAGCTCTGTAGACGAGGAAAGAACGGAGTCTCGCCCGTTGGCTTGGTAGCGGTGGTGCGGATGGACCACAGCATGGACTGGAGCTCGTCATGCCAGCCCCTGCCGCAGGCCTCCAGCTTCTTCTTGAAGGTCCTGGTCTTGAGGCCCCTCAGGACCTCAGTGTTGGCGCGCTCGGCCTGACCATTGCTCCTGGGGTGGGCCACCGAAGCGTAGCAGATCTGCGTTCCAAGGTTAGCACAGTAGGTTTTAAAGAGGTTACTAGTAAACTGTGAGCCGTTATCTGTGATGGTATGGTTGGGGACCCCAAAGCGGCTCACGAGGCCCTTGATGAACTTAACAACAGAGCTGGCTGGAATGGTTCGGACAGCTTCCACTTCCGCCCACTTGGTGAACTTGTCGATGGCGACGTAGAGATAACGGTAGCCCCCTGGCACTCATGGAAACGGGCCTCGGATGTCTAGCCCCCAGACCGCGAACGGCCATGTGAGCGGGATGGTTTGGAGGCCCTGAGCAGGCTGATGGATTTGCTTGGCGTGGAATTGGCAAGCTTCGCCGGACTTCACCAGCTCGGCTGCATCGTTGAGTGTTGTGGGCCAATAGAATCCGCTGCGGAAGGCCTTGCTGATGAGGGTCCGTGATGATGAGTGATGTCCACAGTCCCCGCCGTGTATGTCAATCAGCAGCTCCCTCCCTTGATCGCTGGAGATGCAGCGCAGCGTGACATCGTTCGGCTGTTTCCTGTACAACTCGTCGTCTTGAATGCAGTATGCCGTGGCCTGTCAGGCCATGCGCTCCGCGTCTTCTTCCTTCTCCAGCAGTGTCCCGTGCATCAGGTACTCCTTAAACTCCTGGGTCCAGCACTTCTCCTAGGGCTCGAGCGCCAAGAGTAGCCGAGCTCCTGAGGTTGGGCCGCAAGCTGGGGCTCCCGTGGCCGGGGGCTGTGGGAGCTCCTCCCGAGGCTGAGTCATGCTTGAAAGAGGTGGCGTAGCTGACGGCTTGAAGAGCCGCTCTTCGAAGATGCCGGGCTCTTGCGGTTGCCTCTTGGATGCTCTCTTGGTGATGTCGTCGGCTTCCTTGTTGGTGCCCCGGGGCACGTGCTGCAGCTCCAAGCCTGAGAACTGCTTTTCCATTTTGCGCACCTCTGCCAGGTAGGCCTCCATGTGCTCGTCCTTTGGTTCATACACTTTGTTGGAGAAGTTGACGAGGAGCTGCGAGTCTCCCTTGACGGTAAGGCGCCTCACCCCCAGAGCCGCCGCAGCCTTTAGGCCGGCTATGAGGCCTTCGTATTCTGCGATATTGTTGGAGACCTTCTCGCCGTGCTGGAGGCAGAGTTGCATGGCGTAGTAAAGCTTGTCCTAAGTGGGCGAGATGAGCACTGCTCCAGCCCCCGCGCCCTGGTGCGCAAAGGCGCCATCAAAATACATGACCCAGCCGTCTGGTGCCTCACTTCCTGAGGAGGTGGACCGGTATTCTCCTTCCTCAAGAGCCGGGGCATCTGTCCATTCTGCCATAAAATCGGTGAGTGCGGCTCCCTTGATGACCCTGGTGGTGCTGAACTCTAGCTGGAATGCTTGTAGCTCGATGTTCCATTCAGCGACCCTTCCGGCTGAGTTTGGGCTCCTGAGTACCCTCTCCAATGGGTAAGATGAGACGACCTTGATGGGGTGCCCCTGGAAGTAGTGCCGCAGCTTGCGCGAGGCCACCAAGAGTGCGAGCAGGAGCTTTTGCGGCATGGGGTAGCGTGCCCTTGTGTCCCGCGGTACGGTGCTGACGAAGTACACCAGGTGCTCGGCAAGGGCTGGCACACTGTTGAGGCTCGGGTCTTATGGAGATTGTGGCGTATCCTGAGGTGGAGGGTTTCCTGAGACTTGGCCATCCTCAGGAGTTTCCGCGACGTTGCCCTGCCGAGCTTGATCTTCCGCCGCTGATGGCTTCGGTGTGCCTTCCTGACCCTGCGCTGCATCAGCTCTGGCTCGGCGCGGCACACCCTTGTCTTTGCGCTCCTCCCGAACCGCCACCAGCGCCACGCTGGCGGAGTACGGGGTGGTGGCGAGGTAGAGTACCAGAGGCTCGAGAGGCCGTGGCGCCACCATCACCGGGGGGCTGGTGAGGTATTTCTTGAGGTCTTGGAAGGCCCGGTCGGCCTCCGGGGTCCACTCGAAGGGGCCTTTCTTCTCCATGAGCTTAAAGAAGGTTAAGGCGCGCTCGCCTGGCTTAGAGATGAAACGCCCTAATGCGGTCACCCGTCCTGCCAGCTTTTGCATCTCCTTGAGGGTCTGTGGTGGGCTCATGTCTTCGATGGCCTTGATCTTCTCCGTGTTCGCCTCGATCCCTCTGTGGGATATGAGAAACCCTGGCAGCTTGCCAAAGGGGACGCCAAACATGCACTTCTCCGGGTTAAGCTCAAGTTCACCCGGCGCAAACTCTCAAAGGTCTCCTCCAAGTCTTGAATCAACGTCCTCGCCTCGTGAGATTTGACCACCATGTCATCAACGTATGCCTTTGTGTCCTGCCAAGTTGCCGCCCAAGGCGATGTGCATTAGCCGCTGAAAGGTTGCACCCGCGTTGCGAAGGTCAAAAGGCATGTAGGTGTAGCAGTACACCCCACATGGTGTCAAGAAGGCCGTCTTCTCCACATCCTCCACCGCCATCTTGATCTGATGGTATCCAGAGAACGCATCCAGGAAAAACAACAAATCACACTCGGTGGTGGAGTCGATGATTTGATCGATGCACGGAAGGGGGAACGGATCTTGGGGGCAGGCTTTGTTGAGGTTGGTGAAGTCGACGCGCATCCGTTCCTTTCCACCTTTCTTCGGTACTACGACGGGGTTCGCCAGCCATTCGGGGTATCGAACTTCTCGGATGGTACCTGCCGCCTCCAGCTTGCGTGTCTCTTGGACGATGAAGGCCTGCTTCTCAGTGGACTACTGTCTTTCTCGCTGCTTCACGGGGCGTACGTTGGGGCACACCCTTAGATGATGTTGGATTACCTCTCTCGGGACCCCTACCAGTTGGTTGGGCTCCCACGCGAATATCTCCTTGTTCACGCGCAAAAACCTCACCAAAGCTTCTTCTTGCCCCGGGTCGAGGCCGGTTCCTATGGTGAAGGTGGCTCCTGAAGACCCGTCCTCGTTGACCGGCACCTTCTTGGTCTCCACCTTGTCTTGGATAAACAACTGCTTCTTCTTAGTGGGCGCGGTCTCCTTGGCCTCGGGCGCACCGGCGCCGGCTGGCTGTGCCGCTGCCGCGGTCTTGAAGGCAAGCTTGAGCGCCGTCACGGCCTCCTTAGTGTCCCCCTTGATGGTGAGGACGCCCTTGCTCCCTGGCATCTTCATGAGGTTGTACGCCGGGTGAGTCGCCGCCATGAACTGAGTGAGAGTCGGGTACCCGAGGATGGCGTTGTACGGGAGACCGATGCGGGCGATGTCAAAGTCCACCAGCTCGGTGCGATAGTTGTCTCGCGTGCCAAAGGTGACAGGGAGGCGGATCTGCCCCAGAGAGTGGGCAGCTCCACCACCCACGCCCACGAAGGGCTTGCTGAGGCCGAGCCGCTCAAGCGGCACATGAAGGAGGCTGAAGGCTTCTACGGAGAGCAAGTTGAGGCCGGCGCCGCCGTCGATGAGGGTCTTGGTAACGACCATGTTGCAGATGGTGGGCGTGCAGAGCATCTGGAGCACCCCGGAGCCGGCGGTGGAGTCGGGGTGGTCTTCTGAGCCGAAGGTGAGGTCGGCCTCTGACGCGGCCCAACCCGGTGGAACCCCCGGGCGCGTGGTGGCTGCCCTAATCTGACGGAAGAAAGGTTTGACGTGGCGATCTGAAGGTGGTGCTTGAGAGCCACCCAGCAGTGCCGCGACAGCATGGTGCGTCGGCACCGCATAGCGCGCGGTGAAGAGGTCGCAGAGTTCCCCCCAGGATGCCACCGCGGATCCCGGGAGGTTGAGCAGCCAGGCGCGCGGCTCGCTGGCGAGGGCTATGAGGAACAAGTTGGCCATGATCTTGTCGTCGCCCCGACTTCGAGGACGGCCTCCTCGTACGCCAACAGGAACGGCGTCGGGTCTGCCGCACCGTCATAACGCGACGGCATCTCCGGCTTGAACTTGGTTGGCCACTGCACTCGCCGCAGGGCGGGGGCCAGGGCTCGATACCCAGACTCCCTGTTGCTGGTGTCGGCCGCAGAGGTGGGTGGCGGGGCACCCGCCATGGGAGTGAAGTGCGGCGGCGCGGGGCACAGGTTGGTGGAGAGGAGCTCCGGCGCACCCCTACCTGGCACACCAAATGTCGGATGTGGGGTTCCGGCAATGTCGGATGTGGGGTTCCGGCAAACCCTTAAGGTTCGAACACTGGGGTGCGCGCGAAGTCTTTCCCTCCTACCGATCTACGCTCTAGCTTGCTAAGGTCTTGCGGACGAACTCGACCAACTCACAACACAGAAAGACACAGGGTTTATACTGGTTCGGGCCACCATTGTGGTGTAATACCCTACTCCAGTGTGGTGGTGGTGGATTGCCTCTTGGGCTGATGATGAACAATACAAGGGGAACAATAGCCTCCTGAGGTTGAGGTGTTCTTGTGCGTATCAACTTGTGGTGTGTAGAATCCCCCAAGCTAAGATGAGATTCCCCTACTATGGTGGTGGCTAGTCCTATTTATAGAGGCCCTGGTCCTCTTCCCAAATATTGAGCGGGAAGGGAGCCAACAACGGCGGGCTAATTTGAAGGGGGTAGCTAGTACAAGCTATCCTGACAAAAGTGGTCTTCGCGTGTGAAAGGCTCTGGTGGTGACGTCGTCTTGGGCTCCACGATGACCTCCGCCTTGTGAAAGTGCGTTATATCGACTAGAGGGGGGGTGAATAGGCGATTTATGAAAGTCTTCAAAACATGGAAGTTATGAAGACAAATGATAGAAATAAACCTATTACCCTGCAGCGGAAGGTAGACTACATTAGGCAAGCCATAGTCAAGTATTCAATAGAGTGAAAGCACAATGACTAATAGCAGCAATGTAGTAAGGATCAGGTAGGAAGATATTGTGAAGCCACACAGAACACGCAGTCACTCAGTGAAGACAAAAGATAGTGCGAACATACAATGACTTCACAAGGAGTAACAGTAAGTAAAGGGAAGGGAAGATGAAACCAGTGACTCGCTGAAGACAATGATTTGTTGGACCAGTTCCAGTTGCTGTGACAACTGTACGTCTAGTTAGGGCGGCTAGGTATTTAAACCTTAGGACACACAGTCCCGGACACCCAGTCCTGAACACGCAGCTCAGGACACCCAGTCCTCACCGTATTCCCCTTGAGCTAAGGTCACACAAACCTCGCCCAATCACTCTGGTAAGTCTTCAAGGTAGACTCCCAAACCTTCACAGACTTCGTTCACCGGCAATCCACAATGTCTCTTGGATGCTCAGAACGCGACGCCTAACCGGCTGGAGGATGCACAGTCCTCAAGTGTAATAAGTCTTCAGATCACACAGACAAGAAGACTTAAGTGATGCCTAATTCTCTTTGGCTCTGGGTGGTTAGGGCTTTATCCTCGCAAGAAATTCTCTCTCAAAGGCTTCGAGGTGGGTTGCTCTCAAACGACAAAAGCCGTACTTTGAATCTGAGTAGCCAACCGTTTATGGTCGTAGGGGGTGGGCTATTTATAGCCACTTGGCAACCCGACCTGATTTGTCCGAAATGACCCTGGGTCACTAAGGAACTGACACGTGTTCCAACGGTCAGATTTCAAACTCACACGGCAACTTTACTTGGGCTTCAAGCAAAGCTGACTTGCCCGACTCTGGACAAGATTCGCTCTCAAAGTCTTCACTCGAAGACATAGGTTTTGTTTAAGCATCACTTTAGTCCTTCTGACTGGTTCTCTTGGACCCCACTTAACAGTATGGTGGTTCCTATGACTCAACACAGAACAAAGAGAACTACGAAAGATCTAAGTCTTCGAGCTCCATAGGCTTCATGTGGTGTCTTCTCTTGTCATAGTCTTCAATGTGAATATCTTCATATACCACCTTTGACTTCAATGTCTTCATACATTTTTAGGGGTCATCTCTGGTAGGAAAACCGAATCAATGAGGGACTTATACCTGTGTTATCCTGCAATTCTCACAAACACATTAGTCCCTCAACTAGGTTTTTTGTCAATACTCCAAAACCAACTAGGGGTGGCACTAGATGCACTTACAATCTCCCCCTTTTTGGTGATTGATGACAAACTAGTTCAAGTTTTCAACGGGGAATATAATCTGTGAAATTGTAAGGGATAAGGAATTGTCTTCATAAGTTGCAAGGGCTCCCCCTGAAGATGTGCATATAAGTAATTTGCTTTTGGAATGCAAATGCACATGGCAGGTTGTACTTGTGTAGATCCACTTCAACTTATGATGACAATCCACTATGCATGTGAAAGTATATGAAGATAATGACATGCATAATGGAAAATGGACGTCTGCAGAATGATCTAAGTGCGGAATTTATCATCGCAACACAAGGTGGCAAATAAGTAGCAGACGACCATCGAGTTTAAGTGTTACAACTCAAAGAACCAAATGTAGCAAAGCGAGAGTTGTAAGCACGAAGCAAAATATAAAGCACCCGCCCATATGGACCCGCTTGAAGACTATCTACCTCATATGCTTCTCCCCCTTTTGTCAGTAAGGACCAAAAAGGTTTGAAGACATAGAGCATCTACTCGTTCCCATGAGGAGTAGGTGAAGCAGCAGGGTCGTTGGTTGTGTTTGGTGGTGCTGAAGAGCTTGGAGCAGAGTCGAAGCGTGCTGAAGGAGGTGGCGGTGAAGTAGCATCGTCTTCATCCTCGATTACTCTGGCATTCACAGTTGCAGCAGAGGAAGAGAACTCAGAGTCTTCAAGGGATGGAGTTCGTCGCAGCACTGCCCTTCGAGGAGGTGTGGAGTCAAACTTGAATCGCTCAGTGAAGCCATCCTCTTGAAGATCATCTTCAGAACACATCAGTGTTAGCCCTTTCCATGTGCGGCGAGAGGTTTCATGGGCAACAAAAGCATTCTTGGTGGCAAGATTGCGAATGCGATTAACATCCACCAAGAGGCTTTGCATCTGACGCTTCAGCCAGTCATGATGCCTATCCTGTTTCTGATGAAGAACCACAAGAAGCTCTCGGTCGTTGAGAACACGAGTACGCTTCTTGGGTCGTGGAGCAGTTGTACTGTCAGTGGCTTCAGTGAGAGCAGGATGCGGTGCACGTGTAGTGCCGGCCAAAGGATACACACGAGTTACGGCTTCGACGCCTTCAACGTTCTGAGTGAAACTTTGATGCTCTGCATTCTGAAGACTGAGAGGTTCCTTGGCAAGCTTAGGATAGATGGCTTCAATAGACATATCCACATCAGGCAAAAAGATCCGATGGTTGCGGGCCGAGGGCTGATATGAGATAGTGGAGTGAAGTTTGATCAGCCGCATCACCCAAGGGGCGTAGGACTTCAAACCAAACAGATCAGAGCCAGATGCAGCAAGTTGGCGAATGAAGAAATCCTATGTATTGAAGCATTTTCCATGAAGAATGTAGAAGACCAAAGTCTTCATTGCACCTTCCAGCTTGGCATGGGGAGAATGTCCTTTGATTGGCCAGAGAGTTCGCCTTATGATGTGATAAATGGTTCTTGGCAGATACTCAAGGTCTTCAATGAAGAACTCCGTGGGATAAGCAGCATCTTGGGGCAATGGCCTCATCATACTGAGCATCTGACTCATATTAGGTTCAGTCTTCTGAAAGATGCTCTCAATAGCTTCACTATGAAGCTGACAGCCATGCTCGTAGAGATCGCCAGGAGTGGGCAAACCAGTGAGCTCAATGATGTCAAAGGCTTTGGCTTCGTGATGAACATTTCCTGTCATCCACTCTAGGACCCAAGTCTTAGGATCTCTGCTATACCCGCGGATGTGAAGTGTGGCATAGAATTGGAGCAGCAACTCTTCATTCCAATGCTCTTGGTCAGTGACGAACGGCAGCAGTCCAACCTCTTTGAAGCAATCCAGAGCTTCTTCCAGATAGGGCAGACCAGCTATTGCTTCAATGTCAAGGCGCTTGTGTGGGAAGATGCGACCTTGGTTGTAAAGAACGCATGAGTAATAGCTTCGCTGCGGATAACTCCAGAACCGATCGGATGATATTCTTTCCCTGGAGTAGGGGTTCCAGGAGCTGTTGAAGAATGTGTTGTCTGCTCCGAAGCCATTGATATTGAAGGAGCCAGGTGCTGATGCAGGACCTGGGAACCTTGGCAATCTTGGGATTGGCTTCTGTACCTGAGGCTTGTGCTCAACATGATAGTCGAACTGAGGACCGGCAGCAGGCGCAGGAACAGAAGCAGTGGGATCAGTGGCTTCGCTGACTTCTGGTGCTTTTGTTGGTGAGGTCTCCACATTAGATTCAGTCATGACAGCTTCAGTGGCTTCAGTGGTGTTGGCGGTGGCAGCCTCAAGATTTTCAACCTCCACTTGACGAGCTGGAGGGTCGGTCACAATCACGTTCTCCTCGAGAACGGCTTCTTGGTGGGACAGGGGAGTAGCAGCTTGTGGGACTTCTTCTTCAGCGCCTGATGCAGCCGAAATGTCTTCAGCAGATTCAGCTTCAGACACAGAGACTAGAGGCCTTGGTCCTTTGTGAAGCCTGCGCAACGCAGGCGACGCCTGTGTAGTTGGAGTTGGCTGGGCCTCAAAGTCTTCTTCCTCTTGTCGGCGATCCGCCCACGAAGCATCCTGTGCTATTGGTGTCAGTGGACGACCAATGCTGATGAGTTCACTGTGCGTGAGCACAGGCGATGATACCTGTTGGTGCTCTAGCTGAGGAAGGGCTGCATCATCTTCAACATGGTCATGGTGACCAATGTCCTCAGCAGCGAGGGGATCAGCTGCTGGAAAGTCTTCATTTTCATGAGCCTCTGTGAAAGCAGGCTCATGGACAGTCAGTTGACGTTCTTGTGGATCGGCGTCGGGGTGAACCATGGAAATGGGTTCAACAATCAAGGTCTCTGTGGGAGCAGCCCGTTCCTTCTTGGTCTTTCTTTTCTTCTTGGCGGGGGCAGTAGCAGAGGCTTCAGGATGTTTTCTCTTCCTTGCTTCAGCCTCAGCAGTCCTGGTCTTCTTCAGCTCTGAAGCGGTTGACCGGCTTTTTGGCTTCGAGCCAGTCATTCTAGTTGGGAAGACAATGGGATCTGCCTCCTGCCTTGGTGCTTCAGGTTCAGCCATAGCGGGCTTCTTCTGCTTCTTGGCAACCATCCTGGGGTCGATGCCAGGACGCCCAAGGGCCTTGCGCTTCTCAGCCTCATTGTAGGCTTGCACACACCTTCAGCCAGGACCTTCATGCGCTCACGAGAACCCTGAGCTTCTGCACGTTTCTTTAGAAAGGCTTCCTTGAGCTCGTGCAGCATAATCTTGAAATTCTTCACGTCTTGCACGCTGAGCTTGGCCATACGCTTCTTGAACTGAGATTTCTCAAAGTCAATCTTTTGCTTCAGTTCAACAATGCGCTGGGCGATAGCTAACTCTGAAGCAATGGCGCCATGGAAGGCGACACTGAGGCCAATGGGTAATTGGAGATCGTCGAAGCTGATGTTTGGCGTGTCAAACCATTCATCAATGAAGTTGTGAATGATTGTTACATCAAAGAGAGGCAGATAATTGAAGATTTCTGCTTCTTCTTTGCTCTTGATGAGTTTCTCAAGAGCGTCATCTGCTAGATCTTCATCACTTGACAGATCAATGGCATCATTGCGCAGAATGGCAGCAGCTGTTAGCTCTTGGCCGGTGTGTGGCAGAGGCATCTTGACCTTCTGGGGCTTGGAGATGCGTGATAAATCTTCGGACTGCACACTGTCTTCAGGAGGTGTAGTTGCCAGTGGCTTCGCCCGTGAGATTTTTGGTGAAGGGGCAGGCTTTGAAGCTTTAGGCTTCTTCAACTTCTTTGGCTTCGGCACTGCACGCGCTTCATCTGATTCAGCGTCAGCTGCAAGCTCATTCACTACAGTCCCTTGAACCAAGATATGGGTGATGAGGCCTTCAAGGTTGTAGAAAGGACCGACGACATTGGGTTCTGCATCTCGTGTGCCATCAGCCCTTGGAGCTGAGGGACCAGGGTTGAAGTCTAGTCCCAATGTCTTCTTGTTTTGCTTCGCTGAGTTCTGGGCAAACTGGAAGTTGCGCTTGAACAGAATGTCGTCACGACACCATAGTAGTGACGATGGGTGTGCATCAATAGGCTGTGGCCCACGGACCATGCAGGGATAAAAGCCTTGTTCAATGGCTTCATCTCTGGACCTGGGTTGAAGATTCTTGTATAGGATGTCTCCCCACGGTCTCTTGATGGCATTTTTCTCAGCATATTCCTGGGTTACAAATCGGTATTTGAACCATTATTCTGCCCAATATCTTCGAATCCATTGGATTCGGGTCTTGCGCTGATTGTAATCCTCTTCAGGATCTGTCTTGTACAGTTCTGAGAGGTCATCTGGTAGATCTCTAGATGTTTCTCCTTGACGCTTTCTGCCACCCTTCCTTGCTGATTTCTCTGAAGCCATGAACTATAAACTGAAAGGCTTCAACACGTTCAAAGGCTTCACAAAGTAGTTAGATTCCTCACTTGCACTGATCTCTGGATTCGTACAAATCTGGAACCAACTCCTTATCTATGAGATGCAATATGAGAGAGATCTAACTTGTGTGAATAGAAACTGCTTGTGGTAGAAAGTGACAAAGCCATAGGATCAACGGTGCCGTAAAAAGGAAGTTTTATTTACCACACTAAGAACTGCTAGACGGAGTGGAAGATGAGGCCGAGCAGTTCGATCTTCCGTGCCCTAACTAGGCGACGGAGGACACCTATGGCGACGGCGGAGAGGACGATGTCCGCGGTCGGCGTGAAGACGGCGTCGGAGAGGTTGCGGAAGCGAAGCGCTTCGTCGCCGGCGTCGTCGAGGGCTAGCGGTGGCGCTAGGGTTCATGCGAGAGTGGAAGAAGAGATAATGACCGCTGTGAAGTGTGTATTTATAGGTACAGGGGCGGCACTGCGTTATTACACAAGTGCCCCTGGCGATTCGCATCTGAGGAACACGTGGCCATCATGCAGAATTTTGGGGTTTGTTCCACGTCCCACGCACGCCTGGATTGCCGGGTGGTCGTTCCTACTTCTCCGGGTTTCATGTGGAGGAATGAGCATTGAAAGTGTACTTAAGGTTTGTCTTTGTATCTTCTGCTGACAAGGACGCAGAGAAGACATTCGATAGTTTCAATAGAATGCATATGATTTGGAGAGATAGAGTTTGAGATAGATAGCATAGAGAGGTTAGGGTCCGATCACATTCACTTAGTTCAAAAGATTCAACAAGAAGACATAGCTATAAGTGAATGCTGTAGAGGACAGAACACTAGTATATATATATATAATCAACATAGTGAAGATAATCATGAAGACATGTTGAGATTGAAGCCAAACCAAATGTGAAGACATAGCAAGGTAACGCCATGAGTGAAACACTTCAAAATAGAACATTTGGTGGTGGCGTTACCCACCGTATAGGAAGTATTAGACCCAGACATGGCGCACAATTATCGTGGCGCTCCGAAGTCAAATTCCACATTAATGTATTCACACTTAGAATGTATGTCTTCATTGATTGAAGATATACTTTACTTCGTGTGTTGCACATCTAAGTCATCAATATGCATAAGGGTTAGGATTTGTGCCTGATCACAGGACATTTGAGGATTCCAGGATATTTAGCTCACACCGTAACTTGCAAAATCTCTTCTCATCCAAGGGCTTGGTGAAGATATCTGCCAATTGCTCTTCAGTGTTGACGTGTATGATATCAATATCTTCCTTCACAACATGATCTCTGAGAAAGTGATGACGAATTTCAATGTGCTTTGTCTTCGAGTGCTGAACTGGGTTGTTGGCAATCTTGATGGCGCTTTCGTTGTCGCATTAGAGTGGAACTTGCTTCAGATGAATGCCATAGTCCTTGAGCGTTTGCTTCATCCACAGAAGCTGAGCGCAGCAAGATCCAGTAGCAATGTATTCAGATTCAGCAGTGGAGAGAGATACACAATTCTGCTTCTTTGAAGACCAACATACAAGTGATCGTCCCAGAAAGTGACATGTGCCTGATGTAGACTTGCGATCAACTTTGTCACTAGCATAATCAGCATCCGAGAATCCAACCAGATCAAACTCTGAGCCCTTTGGATACCATAATCCTAGAGTTGGGGTGTGAGCCAAATATCAAAGAATTCGCTTCACTGCTAAGTGATGCGACTCCTTTGGTGCCGCTTGGAATCGAGCACACATGCAAACACTAAGCATAATATTTGGCCTAGATGCACATAGATAAAGTAAAAACCAATCATGGAGCGGTATACCTTTTGATCGAACTCTTTACCATTGTCGTCAGGACCCAGATGATGCTTGGCTGGCATTGGCGTCGTGAAGCCTTTGCAGTCTTGCATACCGAACTTCTTCAGGCAATCTTTGAGATACTTCTCTTGAGATATGAAGATGCCGTTGCGTTGCTGTCGTATTTGAAGACCGAGAAAGAACTTCAGCTCTCCCATCATAGACATTTGATATTGCTCTTGCATCATATATCCAAACTCTTCACTGTACTTCTGATTGGTGCAGCCGAAGATAATGTCATCCACATATATTTGGCACACAAACAGTTCACCATCATATGTCTTCGTGAAGAGAGTGGGGTCGAGAGAACCAGGTATGAAGCCTTTGCTCTTCAGGAAGTATTTGAGTGTGTCATACCAGGCCCGAGGGGCTTGTTTGAGGCCATACAGTGCCTTGTTGAGCTTGTATACCATGTCAGGATGTTTTGGATCTTCAAAGCCAGGAGGTTGTGCAACATACACTTCTTCTTCAATCTTTCCATTGAGGAAGGCGCTCTTCACATCCATTTGATAAAGAAGTATGTTGTGATGATTTGCATAGGCCAGCAGTATGCGTATGGCTTCAAGTCTAGCCACAGGAGCAAATGTTTCATCGAAGTCAATGCCTTCCACTTGAGTATATCCTTGAGCAACAAGACGAGCTTTGTTTCTGACAACTTGACCATGCTCATCTTGCTTGTTGCGGTATATCCATTTGGTGCCTATTATGTTGTGCTTCCGAGGATCGGGACGCTTGACCAGTTCCCATACATTATTTAGCTCAAATTGTTGAAGCTCGTCTTGCATAGCTTGAATCCATTCAGGTTCCATGAAGGCTTCTTCAACTTTCTTGGGTTCTGTTATTGAGACGAATGCGAAGTGCCCACAGAAATTTGCTAGCTGAGTTGCCCTTGAACGAGTGAGTGGACTGGGTGCATTGATGCTATCAATTATTCTTTCAATCTGCACTTCATTGGCAACGCGAGGATGTACAGGGCGAAGATTTTGCTCTTGCTGATCATTGTCGTTGTTAGAAGGAATGTCTTCAGGATGAGCATTTTCTTCATGTTGATCAGGTGTTGAGATGATAAGTTCTTCTTCAGGATGAGCTTAAGAAGGTATAATTTCTCCAGTTCCCATTAGCTTGATTGATTCACTGGATGGAACTTCATCTAGCACATTTGGCAGTTGCTCTCTTTGTGAACCGTTGGTCTCATTGAACCGCACATCCACTATTTCAACCACTTTGTAATGAAAGAGATTGAAGACTCTGTAGGAGTGCGAATCCTTTCCATATCCAAGCATAAAACCCTCATGTGCTTTTGGTGCAAACTTTGAGGTGTGATGTGGGTCCTTGATCCAGCACCTGGCACCAAATACTCTGAAGTAACTGACATTTGGCTTCTTGCCAGTAAGGAGCTCATAAGATGTCTTGTTCAGAAGCTTGTGAAGATAAACACGATTGATTGTATGGCATGCAGTATCAATGGCTTTTCAGGCCAGAATTTTCTTGGAGTCTTGTATTCATCTAGCATTGTTCTGGCCATCTCAATGAGTGTTCTGTTCTTGCGTTCGACGACCCCATTCTGTTGTGGCGTGTACGGGGCTGAGAATTCATGTGTGATGCCCAAGGTATCAAGATATGTATCAAGGCCAATGTTCTTGAATCCAGTGCCATTGTCACTTCTGATATGCTTTATCTTGGCGCCATAGTTGTTCATTGCTCGATTGGCGAAGCGTCTGAAGACATCCTGCACTTCAGTCTTGTAAAGGATTATGTGCACCCAAGTATATCTAGAATAATCATCAACAATGACAAAGCCATAGAGACAAGCAGTAGTAGTAAGAGTTGAGTAATGAGTGGGACTGAAAAGATCCATGTGAAGCAGTTCGAAGGGTCGAGTAGTGGTCATGATTGTCTTCGAGGGATGTTTGGCCCTCGTCATCTTTCCTGCCTCACAGGCACCGCATAAGTGATCTTTCTTGAACTTGAAGCCCTCGATGCCTATGACATGCTTCTTCTTTGCCAGGGTGTGGAGGTTCCCCATGCCAGCATGCCCAAGCCTCCAATGCCAGAGCCAGCATTCTGAAGCTTTTGCTAGAAGACATACGGCAAGCTGTGGTCCTGCTGAGAAATCTACCACATACAAATCATCTTTTTGATACCCTTCAAATACTAGAGACTTGTCAGATTCCATTAGAACAAGGCAACGATATTTTCCAAATATTACGATCATGTTTAAATCGCAAAGCATTGAGACAGACATTAAGTTGAAGCCAAGGGATTCAACAAGCATGACTTTATCCATGTGTTGATCCCTTGAGATTGCAACTCTACCTAGACCCAATACCTTACTTTTACCAGTGTCAGCAAATGTGATGTGGCTCTTGTCGGATGGACGTAAGGTTGAGTCCATAAGAAGGCTTCTTTTGCCAGTCATGTGATTTGTACACCCACTATCAATAATCCATTCTGAAGACGCTGGTGTCGTACCCTTGGCACCGCGTGCCATGAAGCAGTAGGTAGAAGCGGAGTAGTCCTTGTCATTTGCATCGGTGTCGGTGATGAAGTCATTGTCTTCAGTGTTGAAGATGGACTTGGCAACGTATGTTGTAGCCAGACTTGCGACGCCTGAATCGGACTCCTCCTCAGACTCCACCTCCGCCTCCTCAGAAGCGGACTCCTCCTCTGAATCCATTTCCTTGCCAACATACGCACGTGCCTTGCCAGATGAGCTCTTCTTGTGTGATGAAGACTTTGAGGAAGACTTGGAAGAAGACTTTGAGTATTTCTTCTTCTTCTTGTCGTCAGAGTCATATTCCTTGCTCTTCTTCTTCTTTTTGTTCTCATTGTCCAACTATGGACACTCAGAGATGAAGTGGCCAGGTTTCTTTCACTTGTGACATGTTTTCTTCTTGTAGTCGTGAGCAGAAGCTTCATCATTCCTTGAGCTTGATCGGGAAGACTTACTGAAACCTTTCTTCTTGGTGAATTTTTGGAACTTCTTCACAAGCATAGCAAGTTCCCTTCCAATGCCTTTAGGATCATCCGAACTGCTGTCAGATTCTTCTTCAGATGAGGAGAAAGCTTTTGCCTTCAAGGCACGAGTTCGCCCATAGTTTGGACCGTAGATATCTCTTTTCTCAGAAAGCTGAAACTCATGTGTGTTGAGCCTCTCAAGTATGTCAGAGGGATCGAGTGTCTTGAAATCAGGACGTTCTTGAATCATCGGGGCTAGGGTGTCAAACGAACTATCAAGTGATCTCAGTAGTGTCTTGACGACTTCATGTTTGGTGATCTCAGTAGCGCCGAGGGCTTGAAGCTCATTTGTGATGTCAGTGAGTCGGTCAAATGTGAGCTGGACATTCTCATTGTCATTTCGCTTGAAGCGGTTGAAGAGGTTGTGAAGGACACTGATTCTCTGATCTCTCTGGGTTGAGACGCCTTTATTGACCTTGGAGAGCCAGTCCCAGACCAGCTTAGATGTTTCCAAAGCACTCACATGGCCATACTGTCCTTTGGTCAGATGACCACAGATGATATTCTTGGCAGTAGAGTCCAGTTGAATGAACTTCTTGACATCAGGAGCAGTGACACCTTCTCCAGCCTTAGGAACGCCTTTCTTGACGACATACCATAGGTCGACGTCAATGGCTTCAAGATGCATGCGCATCTTATTCTTCCAGTAGGGATATTCAGTTCCATCGAAGATGGGGCACGCAGCGGAGACTTTAATTATCCCTGCAGTCGACATAGCTAAAACTTCAGGTGGTTAAACCGAATCACACAGAACAAGGGAGCACCTTGCTCTGATACCAATTGAAAGTGCATTATATCGACTAGAGGGGGGGTGAATAGGCGATTTTTATGAAAGTCTTCAAAACGTGGAAGTTATGAAGACAAATGATAGAAATAAACCTATTACCCTGCAGCGGAAGGTAGACTACACTAGGCAAGCCATAGTCAAGTATTCAATAGAGTGAAAGCACAATGACTAATAGCAGCAATGTAGTAAGGATCAGGTAGGAAAATATTGCGAAGCCACACAGAACATGCAGTCACTCAGTGAAGACAAAAGATAGTGCGAACATACAATGACTTCACAAGGAGTAACAGTAAGTAAAGGGAAGGGAAGATCAAACCAGTGACTTGCTGAAGACAATGATTTGTTGGACCAGTTCCAGTTGTTGTGACAACTGTACGTATGGTTAGGGCGGCTAGGTATTTAAACCTTAGGACACACAGTCCCGGACACCCAGTCCTGAACACGCAGCTCAGGACACCCAGTCCTCACCGTATTCCCCTTGAGCTAAGGTCACACAGACCTCTCCCAATCACTCTGGTAAGTCTTCAAGGTAGACTCCCAAACCTTCACAGACTCCATTCACCGGGAATCCACAATGTCTCTTGGATGCTCAGAACGCGACGCCTAACCGGCTGGAGGATGCACAGTCCTCAAGTGTAATAAGTCTTCAGATCACATAGACAAGAAGACTTAAGTGATGCCTAATTCTCTTTGGCTCTGGGTGGTTAGGGCTTTATCCTTGCAAGGAATTCTCTCTCAAAGGCTTCGAGGTGGGTTTCTCTCAAACGACAAAAGCCGTACTTTGAATATGAGCAGCCAACCGTTTATGGTTGTAGGGGGTGGGCTATTTATAGCCACTTGGCAACCCGACCTGATTTGTCCGAAATGACCCTGGGTCACTAAGGAACTGACACGTGTTCCAACGGTCAAATTTCAAACTCACACGACAACTTTACTTGGGCTTCAAGCAAAGCTGACTTGCCCGTCTCTGGACAAGATTCGCTCTCAAAGTCTTCACTCGAAGACATAGGTTTTGTTTAAGCATCACTTCAGTCATTCTGACTGGTTCTCTTGGATCCCACTTAACAGTACGGTGGTTCCTATGACTCAACACAGAAGAAAGAGAACTACGAAAGATCTAAGTCTTCGAGCTCCATAGGCTTCATGTGGTGTCTTCTCTTGTCATAGTCTTCAATGTGAATATCTTCATATACCACCTTTGACTTCAATGTCTTCATACATTTTTAGGGGTCATCTCTCGTAGGAAAACCGAATCAATGAGGGACTTCTACCTGTGTTATCCTGCAATTCTCACAAACACATTAGTCCCTCAACTAGGTTTGTCGTCAATACTCCAAAACCAACTAGGGGTGGCACTAGATGCACTTACACCTTGCCGTCCGCCTAGTCTTGGTCTTGTTGTGCCGAAATGGCAACCTTTGCCTGAGGCCTCGGTACTCCGCGGTTGCGCTTGCCTCCTTTACACCAAAGGGGAAGCAAGGACGCTGCGCGCGCTGGTGCCCGCCTGGTGTTGATCGTCATGGCTTACATCACGAGAGCCTCGTGAGGTTTGCCCTGCCTTGATATCTCCGCTCCTCGTGAGCCTGCCTAGCTGGGCCACTCCAGAGGAGGTCTTGCGTCGTCCGCCTTGCGAGGCTTGGCCCCTCGCGAGGGTCTTGGATGCTTTGTTGGTGAAGATGGGCCGTACTGCCTGCTGCTTGGCCACGCCGTGGGCCGCATGTAGGCAAGTTTGGGGACCCCCGTTCCCAGAACGCCGACAATACTTTGCTGCAGATATTAAGTCTTTCAGGTGCGGTTGAATTGACAACTCAACTGTTAATACTTGAGAATATCCTTTGGCTCCCCTTGTGTTGAATCAATAAATTTGGGTTGAATACTCTACCCTCGAGAACTATTGCGATCCCTTATACTTGTGGGTTATCAGGTTCTTGCCTGTGTTACAAGGTGTGAAGTTGAGTAAGACTCAAAACCCGACCATGACAGAATATAGAGAGAGAATGAAAGTCATTCCCTATACCTCAGTCATAGGTTCTATAAAGTATGTCATGCCGTGTACCAGACCTGTTGTGTGCCTTGCCATGAGTTTGGCAAGGGGGTACAATAGTGATCCAGGATTAGATCACTGGACAACGGCCAAAATTATCCTTAGGTACCTAAAGAGGACTAAGGAACTGTTTCTCGGTTATGGAGGTGATAAAGAGTTCGTCGTAAAGAATTACGTCGATACAAGCTTTGACACTGATCTGGATGAATCTGAGTCTTGATCTGGATACATATTGAAAATGGGAGCAATTAGCTTGAGTAGCTCCATGCAGAGCATTATAGACATAGAAATTTGCAAAATACATACCGATCTGAATGTGGCAGACCGACTAAACTTCTCTCACAATCAAAACATGATCACACCTTAGTACTCTTTGGGTGTTAATAACATAGCGATGTGAACTAGATTATTGACTCTAGTAAACCCTTTGGTGTTGGGGAACGTAGTAATTGCAAAATTTTCCTACGCACATGCAAGATCATGGTGATGCATAGCAACGAGACGGGAGAGTGTCGTCTATGTACCCTCGTAGACCGTAAGCGGAAGCATTATAACAACGCGGTTGATGTAATCGTATGTCTTCATGATCGACCGATCCTCAGCACCAAATGTACGGCACCTCCGCGTTCAGCACATGTTTAGCTCGGTGACGTCCCGCGAGCTCATGATCCAGTAGAGCTTCCGGGAAGAGCTTCGTCAGCACGACGGTGTGGTGATGGTGATGATGATGCTACCGACGCAGGGCTTCGCCTAACCACTGCTACGATATGACCGAGGTGGATTATGGTGGAGGGGGGCACCGCACACGGCTAAGAGATCAATGATCAATTGTTGTGTCCATGGGGTGCCCCCTGCCCCCATATATAAAGGAGATAGGGGGGAGGCGGCCGTCCAAGGAGGAGGGCGCGCCAAGGGGGGAGTCCTACTCCCACCGGGAGTAGGACTCCTCCTTTCCTAGTAGGAGTAGGAGAAGGGAAGGAAGGGACAGAGGAAGAGAGGGAACGAGGGCGCCGCCCCCTCCTTGTCCAATTTGGACTAGAGGGGGGGCGCGCGGCTGCCCTTGGTCACCCCTCCTCTTCTCCCGCTAGGGCCCATTAGGCCCAATATACTCCCCGAGGGGTTCCGGTAACCCCCCCCCCCCCAGTACTCCGGTATATGCCCGAAACCACCTGAAACACTTCTGGTGTCCGAACATAGTCGTCCAATATATTGATATTTATGTCTCGACCATTTTGAGACTCCTCGTTATGTCCATGATCACATCCGGGACAGCAAACTACCTTCGGTACATCAAAACACAAAAACCCATAATACCGATCGTCACAGAACTTTAAGCGTGCGGACCCTACGGGTTCAAGAACTATGTAGACATGACCGAGACACGTCTCTGGTAAATAACCAATAGCAGAACTTGGATGCTCATATTGGTTCCTACATATTCTACGAAGATCTTTATCGGTCAAACAGCATAACAATATATGTTGTTCCCTTTGTCATTGGTAAGTTACTTGCCCGAGATTCAATCGTCGGTATCTTAATACCTAGCTCAATCTCGTTACCGGCAAGTCTCTTTACTCGTTCCGTAGTGCATCATCCCGTAACTAACTCATTAGTCACATTACTTGCAAGGCTTATAGTGATGTGCATTACCGAGAGGGCCCAGAGATACCTCTCCGACAATCGGAGTGACAAATCATATTCTTGATCTATGCCAACTCAACTAATACCATCGGAGACACTTGTAGATCACCTTTATAATCACCCAGTAACATTGTGACGTTTGGTAGCACACAAAGTGTTCTTCTGGTATTCGGAAGTTGCATAATATCATAGTCATAAGAACATGTATAAGTCATGGAGAAAGCAATAGCAGTAAACTAAACGATCAAGTGCTAAGCTAACGAAATGGGTCAAGTCAATCACATAATTCTCATAATGATGTGATCCCGTTAATCAAATGACAACTCATATCTATGGCTAGGAAACTCAACCATCTTTGATCCACGAGCTAGTCAAGTAGAGGCATACTAGTGACACTATGTTTGTCTATGTATTCACACATGTATTATGTTTCCAGTTAATACAATTCTAGCATGAATAATAAACATTTATCATGATATGAGGAAATAAATAACAACTTTATTATTGCCTCTAGGGCATATTTCCTTCAGTCTCCCACTTGCACTAGAGTCAATAATCTAGTTCACATCTTTATGTGATTAGTTCACATCTCCATGCGACTAATACCCAAAGGGTTTACTAGAGTCAATAATCTAGTTCACATCACTACTATGTGATTAACACCCAAAGAGTGATCATGTTTTGCTTGTGAGAGAAATTTAGTCAACGGGTCTGCCACATTCAGAGCCGTATGTATTTTGCAAATTTTCTATGTCTACAATGCTTTGCACGGAGCTACTCTAGCTAATTGCTCCCACTTTCAATATGTATCCAGATCGAGACTTAGAGTCATCTAGATCGATGTAAAAAGCTTGCATCGACGTAACTCTTTACGACGAACTCTTTTATCACCTCCATAACCGAGAAATATTTCCTTAGTCCTCTAAGGATAATTTTGACCGTTCCAGTGATCTACTCCTAGATCACTATCGTACTCCTTTGCCAAACTCAGGGCAGGGTATACAATAGCTGGTACATAGCATGGCATACTTTATAGAACCTATGACTGAGGCATAGGGAATGACTTTTCATTCTCTTTCTATTTTCTGCCGTGGTCGGGTTTTGAGTCTTTACTCAACTTCACACCTTGCAACACAGGCAAGAACTCCTTCTTTGACTGTTCCATTTTGAACTACTTCAAAATCTTGTCAAGGTATGTACTCATTGAAAATATATCAAGTGTCTTGATCTATCTCTATAGATCTTGATGCTCAATATGTAAGTAGCTTCACCGAGGTCTTTCTTTGAAAAACTCCTTTCAAACACTCCTTTATGCTTTCCAGAAAATTCTACATTATTTCCGATCAACAATATGTCATTCACATATACTTATCAATCAGAAATGTTGTAGTGCTCCCACTCACTTTCTTGTAAATACAGGCTTCACCGCAAGTCTGTATAAAATCATATGATTTTATCACTTTATCAAAGCATATATTCCATCTCCGAGATGCTTGCACCAGTCCATAGATGGATCGCAGGAGCTTGCTCACTTTGTTAGCAACTTTAGGATCGACAAAACCTTCTGGTTGCATCATATACAACTCTTCTTTAAGAAATCCATTAAGGAATATAGTTTTGACATCCATTTGCAAGATTTCATAAAATGTGGCAACTGCAAACATGATTCGGACAGACTTTTAAGCATCGATACGAGTGAGAAAATCTCATCATAGTCAACACCTTGAACTTGTCGAAAACATTTTGCGACAATTCGAGCTTTGTAGATAGTAACACTACTATCAGCGTCCGTCTTCCTCTTGAAGATCCATTTATTTTTAATGACTCACCGATCATCGGGCAAGTCAATCAAAGTCCATACTTTGTTCTCATACATGGATCCCATCTCAGATTTCATGGCCTCAAGCCATTTTGCGGAATCTGGGCTCATCATCGCTTCCTCATAGTTCGTAGGTTTGTCATGGTCTAGTAACATGACTTGTAGAACAGGATTACCGTACCACTCTGGTGTGGACCATACTCTAGTTGACCTACGAGGTTCGGTAGTAACTTGATCTGAAGTTTCATGATCATCATCATTAGCTTCCTCACTAATTGGTGTAGGAATCACTGGAATTGATTTCTGTGATGAACTACTTTCCAATTCGGGAGAAGGTATAATTACCTCGTCAAGTTCTACTTTCCTCCCACTCACTTCTTTCGAGAGAAACACCTTCTCTAGAGAGGATCCATTCTTAGCAACAAAGATATTGCCATTCGGATCTATGATAGAAGGTGTACCCAACAGTTTCTTTTGGGTATCCTATGAAGACGCACTCTTATGATTTAGGTTTGTGCTTATCAGGCTGAAACTTTTTCACATAAGCATCACAACCCCAAACTTTAAGAAGCGACAGCTCAGGTTTCTAGCCAAACCATAGTTCATACGGTGTTGTCTCAACGGATTAGACGGTGCCCTATTTAATGTGAATGTAGCTGTCTCTAATGCATAACCCCAAAACGATAGTGGCAATCGGTAAGAAACATCATAGATTGCACTATATCCAATAAAGTATGGTTATGACGTTTGGACACACCATTATGATGTGGTGTTCCAGGTGGCATGAATTTGTGAAACTATTCCACATTGTTTTAGTTGAAGACCAAACTCGTAACTCAAATATTCGTCTCCGGGATAAGGTCGTAGAAACTTTATTTTCTTGTTATGATGATTTTCCACTTCACTCTGACATTCTTTGAACTTTTCAAATGTTTCAGACTTATGTTTCATCAAGTAGATATACCCATATCTGCTAAAATCATATGTGAAGGTCAGAAAATAATGATACCCGCCGCGAGCCTCAACACTCATCGGACCGCATACATCAGTATGTATTATTTCCAATAAGTCGGTTGCTCACTCCATTGTTCCGGAGAACGGAGTCTTAGTCATCTTGCCCATGAGGCATGGTTCGTAAGCATCAACTGTTTCATAATCAAGTGATTCCAAAATCCCATCAACATGGATTTTCTTCATGCGCTTTACACCAATATGACCTAAACGGCAGTGCCACAAATAAGTTGCACTATCATTATTAACTTTGCATCTTTTGGCTTCAATATTATGTATATGTGTATCAGTACGATTGAGATTCAATAAACCATTCACCTTGGGTGTATGACCATTAAAGGTTTTATTCATGTAAACAGAACAATAATTATTCCCTGATTTTAAATGAATAACCGTATTGCAATAAACATGATCAAATCATATTCATGCCTAACGCAAACACCAAATAACATTTATTTAGGTTCAACACTAATCTCAAAATTATAGGGAGTGTGCGATGATGATCATATCAATCTTGGAACCACTTCCAACACACATCGTCACTTCACCCTTAACTAGTCTCTGTTCATTTTGCAACTCCTGTTTCGAGTTACTAATCTTTAGCAACTGAACTAGTATCAAATACTGAGGGGTTTCTATAAACACTAGTAAAGCACACATCAATAACATGTATATCAAATATACCTTTGTTCACTTTGCCATCCTTCTTATCCGCCAAATACTTGGGGCAGTTCTGCTTCCAGTGACCAGTCCCTTTGCAGTAGAAGTACTTAGTCTCATGCTAGACTTGGGCTTCTTCACTTGAGGAGCAACTTGCTTGTCGTTCTTCTTGAAGTTCCCCTTCTTCCCTTTTCCCTTTTCTTGAAACTAGTGGTCTTGTCAACCATCAACACTTGATGCTTTTCTTGATTTCTACCTTCGTCGATTTCAGCATCACGAAGAGCTTGGGAATCATTTCCGGTATCCCTTGCATATTATAGTTCATCACGAAGTTCTAGTAACTTGGTGATAGTGACTAGAGAACTCTGTCAATCACTATCTTATCTGCAAGATTAACTCCCACTTGATTCAAGTGATTGTAGTACTCAGACATTCTGAGCACATGCTCACTAGCTGAGCTATTCTCCTCCATCTTGTAGGCAAAGTGCTTGTCAAAAGTCTCATACCTTTCGACATGGGCGTGAGTCTGAAATACTAATTTCAACTCTTGGAACATCTCAGATGCTCCATGGCGTTTAAAACGTCTTTGAAGCCCTGATTCTAAGCCGTAAAGCATGGTGCACTAAACTATCAAGTAGTCATCATATCGAGCTTGCCAAACGTTCATAACGTCTGCATCTGCTCCTACAATAGGTCTGTCACCTAGCGATGCATCAAGGACATAATTCTTCTATGCAGCAATGAGGATAATCCTCAGATCACGAACCTAGTCCGCATCATTGCTACTATCATCTTTCAATATAGATTTTCTCTAGGAACATATCAAAAATAAACGGGGGGCTACATCGCGAGCTATTGATCTACAACATTGTTATGAAAATACTATTAGGACTAAGTTCATGATAAATTAAAGTTCAATTAATCATATTACTTAAGAACTCCCACTTAGATAGACATCCCTCTAATCATCTAAGTGATCACATGATCCATATCAACTAAACTATAACTGACCATCACGTGAGATGGGGTAGTTTTCAATGGTGAACATCTCTATGTTGATCATATCTACTATATGATTCACGCTCGACCTTTCGGTCTCAGTGTTTCGAGGCCATATCTGCATATGCTAGGCTCGTCAAGTTTAACCCGAGTATTCTGCATGTGCAAAACTTTCTTACACCCGTTGTAGATGAACGTTGAGCTTATCACACCTGATCATCACGTGGTGTCTCGGCACGACGAACTTTGGCAACGGTGCATACTCAGGGAGAACACTTTTACCTTGAAATTTAGTGAGAGATCATCTTATAATGCTACCGTCAAACAAAGAAAAATAATATGCATAAAGGATAAACATCACATGCAATCAATATAAGTGATATGATATGGCCATCATCATCTTGTGCCTTTGATCTCCATCTCCAAAGCACCGTCATGATCACCATCGTCACCGGCGCGACACCTTGATCTCCATCGTAGCATCGTTGTCGTCTCGCCAACTATTGCTTCCATGACTATCGCTACTGCCTAGTGATAAAGTAAAGCAATTACAGAGTGATTGCATTGCATACAATAAAGTGACAACCATATGGCTCCTGCAAGTTGCCGATAACTCTGTTACAAAACATGATCATCTCATACAATAAATATAGCATCATGTATTGACCATATCACATCACAACATGCATTGCAAAAACAAGTTAGATGTCCTCTACTTTGTTGTTGCAAGTTTTACGTGGCTGCTACGGGTAGAGCAAGAACCGTTCTTACCTCCGCATCAAAACCACAACGATATTTCGTCAAGTTAGTGTTGTTTTAACCTTCACAAGGACCGGGCGTAGCCACACTCGGTTCAACTAAAGTTGGAGAAACTGACACCCGCCAGCCACCTGTGTGCAAAGCACGTCGGTAGAACCAGTCTCGCGTAAGCGTACGCGTAATGTAGGTCTGGGCCGCTTCATCCAACAATACCGCCGAACCAAAGTATGACATGCTGGTAAGTAGTATGACTTGTATCGCCCACAACTCAGTTGTGTTCTACTCGTGCATATAACATCTACGCATAAACCTGGCTCGGATGCCACTATTGGCGAACGTAGTAATTGCAAAATTTCCCTACGCACATGCAAGATCATGGTGATGCATAGCAACAAGATGGGAGAGTGTCGTCTGCGTACCTTCGTAGACCGTAAGCGGAAGCATTATAACAACGCGGTTAATGTAGTCGTACGTCTTCACGATCGACCGATCCTCAGCACCGAACGTACGTCACCTCCGCGTTCAGCACACGTTCAGCTCGGTGACGTCTCGTGAGCTCATGATCCGGTAGAGCTTCCGGGAAGAGCTTCGTCAGCACGACGGCGTGGTGACGGTGATGATTATGCTACCGGCACAGGGCTTCGCCTAAGCACCGCTACGATATGACCGAGGTGGATTCTGGTGGAGGGGGCACCGCACACGGCTAAGAGAACAATGATCAATTGTTGTGTCCATGGGGTGCCCCCTGCCCCCATATATAAAGGAGCTAGGGGTGAGGCGGACGGCCAAGGAGGAGGGCGCGCCAAGGGGGAGTCCTACTCCCACTGGGAGTAGGACTCCTCCTTTCCTAGTAGGAGTAGGAGAAGGGAAGGAAGGGAGAGAGGAAGAGAAGGAAAGGGGGGCGCCCCCCTCCTTGTCCAATTCGGACTAGAGGGGGAGGGGCGCGCGGCTGCCCTTGGCCGCCCCTCCTCTTCTCCCACTAGGGCCCATTAGGCCCAATATACTCCCCGGGGGGTTCCGGTAACCCCCTGGTACTCTGGTATATGCCCGAAACCACCCGAAACACTTCCGGTGTCCGAACATAGTCGTCCAATATATTGATCTTTACATATCGACCATTTTGAGACTCCTCGTTATGTCCGTGATCATATCCGGGACTCCGAACTACCTTCGGTACATCAAGACACAAAAACTCATAATACCGATCATCACAGAACTTTAAGCGTGCAGACCCTATGGGTTCGAGAACTATGTAGACATGACCGAGACACGTCTCCGGTCAATAACCAACAGCGGAACCTAGATGCTCATACTTTTTCCTACATATTCTACGAAGATCTTTATCGATCAAACCTCATAACAATATACGTTGTTCCCTTTGTCATCGGTAAGTTACTTGCCCGAGATTCGATTGTCGGTATCTTAATACCTAGCTCAATCTCATTACCGGCAAGTCTCTTTACTCGTTCCGTAGTGCATCATCCCATAACTAACTCATTATTCACATTGCTTGCAAGGCTTATAGTGATGTGCATTACCGAGAGGGCCCAGAGATACCTCTCCGACAATCGGAGTGACAAATCCTATTCTTGATCTATGCCGACTCAACAAATACCATCAGAGACACCTATAGAGCACCTTTATAATCACCTAGTTACGTTGTGACATTTGGTAGCACACAAAGTGTTCTTCTGGTATTCGGGAGTTTCATAATCTCCTAGTCATAAGAACATGTACAAGTCATGGAGAAAGCAATAGCAGTAAACTAAACGATCAAGTGCTAAGCTAACGAAATGGGTCAAGTCAATCACATCATTCTCCTAATGATGTGATCCCCTTGATCAAATGACAACTCAAGTCTATGGCTAGGAAACTCAACCATCTTTGATTAACGAGCTAGTCTAGTAGAGGCATACTAGTGACACTCTGTTTGTCTATGTATTCACACATGTATTATGTTTCCGGTTAATACAATTCTAGCATGAATAATAAACATTTATCATGATATGAGGAAATAAATAACAACTTTATTATTGCTTCTAGGGCATATTTCCTTCATTTGGGTGTTGGTCACATGGCGATGTGAACTAGATTATTGACTCTAGTGCAAGTGGGAGACTGAAGGAAATATGCCCTAGAGGCAATAATAAAGTTGTTATTTTATATTTCCGTATATCATGATAAATGTTTATTATTCATGCTAGGATTGTATTAAACGGAAACTTGATACATGTGTGGATACATAGACAAAACACCATGTCCCTAGTAAGCCTCTACTAAGACTAGCTCGTTAATCAAAGATGGTCAAGTTTCCTAACCATAGACATATGTTGTCATTTGATGAACGAGATCACATCATTAGGAGAATGATGTGATGGACAAGACCCATCCGTTAGCTTATCATGTTGATCGTTCAGTTTTACTCCCTTCGTCCGGTAAAGAGTGTACATCTAGCTTAAAAATTTGTCCACAAAAGAGTGTACTTCTATCTTCCCAATGCACTTTAAAGTAGGAAAACATACTTCTCTCTTATCACACGGTAATCAAGACCAATAGCAATCTATACATGGTCTTCTTAATTTCTACATGCACTTAATTAGCTCATTGGGGGTTGGGTAATTAAAGAGGAGAGAGATGGTGGCCTGCACCTTTCCAATGCATTTTTTACTCAACTCCATAATTTGTCCTAAAATTTCTAGATGTACACTCTTCACCAGATGGAGGGAGTATTGCTATTGCTTTCTTCATGTCATATACATATTCCTTTGACTATGCGATTATGCATCTCCCAGATGCTGGAGGAATACCTTGTGTGTTATCAAATGTCACAATGTAACTGGGTGATTATAAAGATGCTCTACAGGTATCTCTGAAGGTATTTGTTGGGTTGGCATAGATCGAGATTAGGATTTGTCACTCCGAGTATCGGAGAGGCATCTCTGGGCCCTCTCGGTAATGCACATCATAATAAGCCTTGCAAGCAATGTGACTAATGGGTTAGTTGTGAGATCATGCATTACGGAACGAGTAAAGAGACTTGGAGGTAACGAGATTGAACTAGGTATGAAGATACCGACGATCGAATCTCGGGCAAGTAACATACCGATGACAAAGGGAATAACATATGTTGTCATTACGGTACGACCGATAAAGATCTTCATAGAATATGTGGGAACCAATATGAGCATACAGGTTCCGCTATTGGTTATTGACTGGAGAGGTATCTCGGTCATGTTTACATAGTTCTCGAACCCGTAGGGTCCGCACGCTTAACGTTCGATGATGATTTTGTATTATATGAGTTATGTGATTTGGTGATTGAATGTTGTTTGAAGTCCCGGATGAGATCACGGACATGACGAGGAGTCTCGAAATGGTTGAGAGGTAAAGATTCATATATTGGACGATGATATTCGGACACCGGAAGTGTTCCGGGGGTACCGGGTGCATATCGGGTCACCGGAAGGGGATCCGGGCATCCCCCCCCCCCCCGGCAACTACATGAGCCTTAATCGGCCAAGAGGGGGACAGACCAGCCCCTAAGGGGCTGGTGCGCCCCATGTAGGCCAAAATAAGGGGGGAGTAAATAGGAGAAGGGAGAAAGGAAGAGGAGGGATTCGGCCTCCCCCTTCCTTCCCTCCTCCCTCCTCCTTCCATCCCCCTCCGGATGGATATGGAAGGGGGGAGGCCGAATTGGGAGGCGCCCAAGTAGGATTCCTCCTACTTGGGGCGCCCCCTTGGCTGCCTCTCCTCCCCTCCAACCTATATATGTGAGGGGGGCACCGCTAGAACACAGAACAACGATTGTTAGCCGTGTGCGGCGCCCCCTCCACAGTTTACGCCTCCGGTCATATTGTCGTAGTGCTTAGGCAAAGCCCTGCGCGGATCACTGCACCATCACTGTCATGATGCCGTCGTGCTGACAAAACTCTCCCTCAACACTTTGCTGGATCAAGAGATCGAGGGACGTCATCGAGCTGAACATGTGTAGAACTCGGAGGTGTTGTACATTAGGTGCTTGATCGGTCGGAACGAGAAGAAGTTCGACTACATCAACCGAGTTGTCAAACGCTTCCGCTTTCGGTCTATGAGGGTACGTGGACACACTCTCCCCCTCTTGTTACTATGCATCTCCTAGATAGATCTTGCGTGAGCGTAGGAAATTTTTTGGAATTGCATGCTATGTTCCCCCACAACGGGACGACGTGGGGAAGCAGCAGCCAGCAGGGCGAGGGGACGGCGTAGGGGAGGCGCCGATTGCGCTAGCCGTCTGTCGAGCTGCCCATGGGCCGGGAGGGGCCAGCGCCGGCGTCCAAGATGCGCCGATGGGGAATTTGTGGCTGCGGCGAGGCGGCAGATCCGGAGCTGCCCCCGATCTCCACCTTGGAGCTCTCCAAGGCGATGCGGAGGGTAAGTTCATACTTAGGATCCACCTCGTCGCTGGAGCGGCTGTCGGAGCTCGACATTACGCCAGATTCGATCGGAATCGGTGAGGGGAGAGGAGAGGACGGAGCGAGAGAGGAGAGTGAGTGAGCTAGGGTTTAGGACTGACGAGGCCGATGGGGTTTTTGTGGGACATTTGTGGGGTCGATGGTGAGTCAGGCTTGTCAGGCAGATGCGCCCGGGCGTGCTCGGGCCGTCCCATATTCTGAACGAAATATGCCCTAGAGGCAATAATAAAGTTGTTAATATATTTCCTTATATCATGATAAATGTTTATTATTCATGCTAGAATTGTATTAACCGGAAACTTAGTACATGTGTGAATACATAGACAAACAGAGTGTCCCTAGTATGCCTCTACATGACTAGCTCGTTAATCAAAGATGGTTAAGTTTCCTAGCCATGGACATGTGTTGTCATTTGATTAACGGGATCACATCATTAGAGAATGATGTGATTGACTTGACCCATCCGTTAGCTTAGCACGATGATCGTTTAGTTTCTTGCTATTGCTTTCTCCATAACTATACATGTTCCTATGACTATGAGATCATGCAACTCCCGAATACCGGAGGAACACTTTGTGTGCTACCAAACATCACAATGTAACTGGGTGATTATAGAGGTGCTCTACAGGTGTCTCCGATGGTATTTGTTGAGTTGGCATAGATCAAGATTAGGATTTGTCACTCCGATTGTCGGAGAGGTATCTCTGGGCCCTCTCGGTAATGTACATCACTATAAGATGCTAATGAGTTAGTTATGGGATGTAGCATTATGTAATAGGTAAAGATACTTGCCGGTAACGAGATTGAACTAGGTATTGAGATACCGGCGATCGAATCTCGGGCAAGTAACATACCGATGACAAAGGGAACAACGTGTATCGTTATGCGGTTTGACCGATAAAGATCTTCATAGAATATGTAGGAACCAATATGAGCATCCAGGTTCCACTATTGGTTATTGACCGGAAGTGAGTCTCGGTCATGTCTACATAGTTCTCGAACCCGTAGGGTCCGCATGCTTAACGTTCGGTGATGATCGGTATTATGAGTTTTTTGTGTTTTGATGTACCGAAGGTAGTTCGGAGTCCCGGATTTGATCATGGGCATAACGAGGAGTCTTGAAATGGTCGAGACGTAAAGATCGATATATTGGAAGCCTATTGAGGGAGTCCTGGATTAGGGAGTATCCGGACGGCCGGACTATATCCTTTGGCCGGACTGTCGGACTATGAAGATACAAGATTGAAGACTTCGTCCCGTGTCCGGATGGGACTCTCCTTGGCGTGGAAGGCAAGCTTGGCAATTCGGATATGTAGATCTCCTTCCTTGTAACCGACTCTGTGTAACCCTAGCCCCCTCTAGTGTCTATATAAACCGGAGGGTTTAGTCCGTAGAGAGGACACACAATCATACCATAGGCTAGCTTCTAGGGTTTAGCCTCTTCAATCTCGTGGTAGATCAACTCTTGTACTACTCATATTATCAAGAACAATCAAGCAGGACGTAGGGTATTATCTCCATCAAGAGGACCCGAACCTGGGTAAACATCGTGTCCCCCGCCTCCTGTTACCATCTGCCTAGACGCATAGTTCGGGACCTCCTACCCGAGATCCGCCGGTTTTGACACCGACATTGGTGCTTTCATTGAGAGTTCCACTGTGCCATCACCGTAAGAAAGGATGCCTCGTCTCGTTGTTAAAAACAACATTACCGCCGGGGGAGCCCTAGTTGTCGGCCAAACTCTCTGGCTAGGCAGTTTCATCATGACCGCCCGTTCGGCTGCTGCACCGATGATGACTTCTCGGGTCATCGAAAACAGCCTCCACGTCGGCTCGGAATTTGCCGAGCGGATGGATCCAATGGAGCTCTCATCCCTAAACGAGCTCTTGGATCGCATCGCCGCCTTGGGAGTCGCTGCGGACTATGATCGGATTGGGCTTAAACCCGATCAAAGGGAGATTAACTCTCCACCGGTCACCCATCATATTGCGGTGGTGGAGGAACAATGCGGCGATTCTTCCTCTATCTTGAGGGCTAACTATGTCCAGATTCCTGAGCTCTCCGAGCCGGATACCCGTTTACGGGAGGACATCACCCAGCCCTGAACCTAGAGTCAGGCGGTGGGCCAGACTTATCGGGCAACATCTCGGAACCCGAACTTCCAAGATTGGAAACTCCTCGGCCCCTGGGTCTCAGATCGGGTAAGGGTTCGGACTCAAATCCACCCACCCACCCAAACATAAACGATCTTTCCCAAATCAGGCAAGCACCCCAGGAAACAGTACATCATTATTGGGCCAGATTCCTCCTTATGATGAACAAGGTTAAGGACTGTCGCGAGGAAGACACAGTCTCATTTTTCCGCAATAATTGCACGGACAAGGGAATCCTTAACGCCATAAGTCGTTGTGACATATCACGCTTCGCTGACTTGGCGTCCATAGTACGAAAGTACTGTGCGATGGAAAGCACCTGGAAAACTGAAATGAAATTTTGGGATAATCCGGCTCCAAATATACACCCAGTCCGAAGTAAAAGGGTGCACTATCATAAGACACCCGAGTTAATTACAAAGAAGCAAAAACCCTCTACAGGGCATGGAACCATATTGGAGGGATGGCTCAACGGACCCTGCAAAATTCATAGTACAGCGGATACCATACCAACACACAGCCTTAGAGCATGTTGGGTACTCCGGCAGGTGGCCAAAAGTGGTGAGGATCTTCTCATCCCAGATGCCACAGATCACCACCCAGGGATAATAATACGGTATTAACAGTCTTTGAAACCTTCGCATCAAATAATAGGCGCAAGCGAACACTCCGCAGCCTTGCCAAAATCTACCACGTGGCAGCAATAAATCCATGGAGTGACACGGCTATTACCTTCAATGCCAGTGACGAACCTAAATTCCGAACAGCCCAAGCACCAGCTGCACTGGTCCTCAATCCAATTGTGGACGGCTTTTGACTCACCAAAGTACTCATGGACGGCGGCAGTGGATTAAACCTCATCTATGAGGAAACTCTTCAAAAAATGGAAATAGACTGGAGCCGCATTAAGCAAAGTAGCACAACCTTCAGAGGAATCATCCCCAGTCGGGAAGCACGCTGTGCTGGGAAAATCACACTAGATGTGGTATTCGGCACGCCGGAGAACTATAGGTCCGAAGAAATTACATTCCAGGTGGCCCCGTTCAGTAGCGGATACCACACCCTTTTAGGGAGGGAGGCGTTCACGATCTTCCAAGCCATACCCCATTACGGGTACATGAAGCTCAAAATGCCCGGGCCCAACGGAATCATCACTCTCGCTAGTGATCCGGACACAGCACTCCACGCCGAAAACAAAACAGCCGCATTGGCCCTCGAGGCATTATCCGAAGCCCTTTCGGCCGAGGAATTAACCGCGCTACGCTCCACAGTGGACAGGGACGACGTGATACTTGATAAGAGATCCAAGTCCACCTCTTTTAAATCAGCGGATGAAATAGTCAAATTCCAAGTCCACCCAACGGACCCTACAAAACAGCCTCCATCGGGGCACAGTTAAACCCCGCCGTGGACGCTGCACTACGAGAGTTCCTGCGCGAGAACTAGGACATATTTGCCTGGCACCCCCCAGACATGCCAGGAATCCCACGTAGGCTGGCCGAGCACAGCCTTAATATTCTAAAGGGATTCAAGCCAATCAAGCAGACTCTTCGGCGTTTCTCTGAACCTAAGAGACAAGCTATGGGAGAGGAACTAGCCAAGTTATTGGAGGCCGGATTCATTAGAGAAATAAAACACCCGGACTGGTTAGCAAACCTGGTGATGGTACCAAAGAAGGACAAATCTTGGCGCCTATGTGTCGATTTCAAGGACCTCAACAAGGCTTGCCCAAAGGAACCCTTCCCCCTCCCCCGCATCGATCAAATTGTCGATGCTACCGCAGGACACGATTCATTGTGTTTCCTCGACGCATACTCCGGCTACCACCAAATCAAGATGGCGGAGTCCAACCAATCCGCAACGGCATTTATCACACCATACGGCCCCTTCTGTTTCAACACAATGCCTTTTGGGCTCAAAAACGCCGGCGCAACATATCAGCGCATGATTCAGACATGTCTGGAGAAACAAATCGGCAAAATAGTAGAGGCATACGTAGATGATGTGGTCGTCAAAACCAAACACGTCGACTCTCTAATAGACGACTTGAGGCTCACATTCGACAACCTCCGAACATACGACATCAAGCTCAATCCGGAAAAATGCGTTTTCGGTGTACCAGCCAGAAAGCTCCTGGGTTTTATTGTCTCCAGTAGAGGAATTGAAGCAAATCCGGCCAAAATCCGAGCTCTGTCACAGTTGGCTATCCCAACGGACCTCAAAAAAATCCAGAAATTAACCGGATGTGCGGCGGCTCTAAGCCGCTTTATCTCCCACTTAGGAGAAAAGGCATTACCCCTTTATCGCCTCCTTCGGTGCACCGAACACTTCGACTGGACGGACGCTGCCACAGCCGGATTGGAAGAAATAAAAGCCATACTCGCAACCAACCCAATCCTAGCCGCGCCAAACATCGGCGAACCAATGTTGCTGTACATTGCGGCAACTCATCAGGTTGTAAGCGCAGTGCTCGTCGTCAAACAAGAAACGGACGGACATAAATTCCCCCTTCAAAAGCCGGTATATTATGTATGCACTGTCCTCACTCCATGCAAATCACGGTACCCACATTATCAAAAGATAGCCTATGTGGTATTCATGGCATCCCGGAAGCTGTGACACTACTTTCAAGAGTGTTCAATTACAGTAGCCTCGGAAGTGCCACTTAATGATATTATAAACAACCACGACGCCACGGGCCGGATTGCCAAATGGGCCATTGAGCTCCTCCCGTTCGACATAACATACAAACCCCGACGAGCCATTAAATCGCCCTCTGTTTGTATACGGTATCCACCCACCGCCCTCCAAACAATCCCCATTACCTGGCCCTTCGCGGTCTGGGGGCTTGACATGGTTGGACCCCTTAAAGGGGGAACCCATAAGAAAAAATACTTACTGGTCATGGTGGATAAATTCACCAAATGGATAGAAGCCAAACCAGTTAAAACGGCCGAATCCGGACCGGTGATAGACTTCATATCTGGGGTTGTACACCGTTATGGCGTCCCCCATAGCATCATTACTGACAACGGCACAAACTTCACGGTCGACGAGGTAAAACTCTGGTGCAGCAACATGGGCATTAAGCTCAATTATGCCTCTGTCTATCACCCACAAACTAACAGCCAAGTTGAGCGAGCAAATGGTCTTATCATGAGAAGCATCAAACCCAGATTAGTGCGGTCCTTAAAGGAGTCTAACACGCACTGGGTAGAGGAGCTTGACTCCGTACTCTGGGGGCTGCGGACCACGCTAAATCGTACTACCGGATACACACCCTTCTTTATGGTGTACAGTGCAGAGGCGGTTCTGCCCTGTGACATAATTCATGACTCACCTCGAGTGCGCATGTATGAATAAAGAGAAGCCGAGCTCGATCGGCAGGACAGTCTGGACACCCTGGAGGAGGAGCGCGACGTGGCAAAAGCCCGTTCCGCATTCTACCAGCAACAGGCTCGTAGATACCAAAGCAGAGAAGTACGGGCCAAAACTTATAACGTTGGCGAGCTAGTTCTACGCCTGCCGGAGAAGAAAAAGACCAAGCTCGAGCCCAAATGGGAAGGTCCCTTCATTATTGACCAAGTTCTGACCGGTGGAGCGTACCGTCTGCGGGATGCATCGAATAATCGACTTGAACCGAACCCATGGAACGCAGCCAGGCTCTGAAGATTCTACGCCTAGTGCCGGACTCTATGTTCGTCTCCTTCCTCTGTCCATTTTTTGCATATACATTATCTGTCTTTTTTCTCTTTCTTTCTTTTATTCTTTCTCAAGGCCTTCAAGGGCCAACTTGTGCCTTGCTTGCACACTATTGACGCGCTAACCGTGCTCATTATACCTGGGGGCTTCTTACACAGAAGCTTAATTATTTATCTGGGCTTCATGCCCCGCACATGTGTTATTCTTCCGCATGTACCTTTTCTTCGCCATTATATGCATCGATATGACTTAAGTTTTTGCCAAGCTGGGTTGCCTGGCTCTTGTATTTATGCCCTACGTTCCCGTTAATTCGGCTAGGGCATAAGGGGAGCACCTCTGCGATTGTTACTGTCGGGTCAGCCGGATGTGTACCTCAGACTGGCTGAAGCCAAAAGCTAGCGTTCTTAAGGGAATATTCGGTCGGTGAACAAAAAATGATTTTTATTTATTTTCCATATGTGCCCCCAGATGTTTTTGCCTGAGTCTCCTCTCGCAGTCCGGACATGCACTTTAGGGCATGCGTACCCAGGGAAAGGAACCCTTATCGGAACTATTCTCCCTGGAAGATGTTTCTTACTACCCATGTAATATAACATAACTAGTTGGGTACTTGTCTGTTCAAGCACTAATGACCCCTATGCCTGGTTTCCACGCATACCCCGGTTCTTATATAACTGAGCGGGTATTCGGATACACTCCGGACTATCGGGTCCCGAGGTTGAAGCGAAAAGGTCCGCCATGACAAATGATTTACAATCCGGCTAGAAGGCATTATACATGTCACTTTAATTACATAGTCATGTAGACTGACTAAATTCCTCTTCTATACCATCCAACAGGCTGTCTAGCCTACAATCCTGTTGGGAATACTTTGTGGCTAATTCTACTTGCCCATACACTAAGCTAACGGGGATCTCTTTCCCATCGGGCCCCACAGGTCCGACCTCGGCCATGTGGTTTGGGTCAGCCTTGGTATACCGCATCTTCACCATGGCCCAGGCTTCCTTGACACCTTGACGGCAGGCCGATATCTTCCATAATCGGAAGCGTCGTCGTGCTCCCTTGAGCTTCTCCGGAAGCTCTACAATGCCTGCTGGCAGGGAGACGGATGGCCACAAGGCCTGGGCAATACCTTGCATCACCTGCCGAACTTGTTCGTGCAGTTGTGAGATCTCGGGTAGAAGATCACCCACAGACCCGGGCATCTCCTCCGCGGGATGACCCGTCAGCATACCTGCAGACATAACTCTGTTAGTCGGCTTCTCCGCCGCACTCTTTTAAGGGTTCGTTCAAGCACTTACTAAAAATACCGCGTCGAAGCCGCTTATTCTCCTTCACGGAGTCTGCAAGCTGGGCTCGAACATCTTTCAGTTCCACGCTCAGCTTGGTATTGGCGTCTTGGAGATTGTTTTCTCCCGCATGACCTTAGTCAGCACGCGTTCGCCAGCCTTTAGATGTCGTACGACATGCTGGTCCTCCGGATTCTCTCCGGAGTCATCTGCAATATCTATTGTTAGATCTGCAGCCATGTCGCACACTATATGGTACCTATCATTCTTTGAAACAAATGTTACCATCTGGGGACTTTTCAGGTTCCTTCAATGCGGCAACGGCGGCCCGAAGTTGGGTCTTGCATTCCTCCAGCTCCTGTGACAGTCGAGTATTCTTCTCTGTAAGAACCTGCACAATAAATGATCCTTAAATCAGTTGTGCCAACTGTTTCAAGTCTCAGGGGCTACTGATATATATACTCATCAAATTTTCTTACCCGTACATCCTTTACATACTGGTCCGTGGCTCTGGCTAGACCATTTTGAGCAGCACGGATGTACGCATCTCCCGAGTTGAATGCATCAAACGCCTCTAGGGAGAAACAAGCGTCACGGAGTACGGCTCGGCGATGCCTGTGATTCATGGTGCTCTCCACTTTGGAATTTGTAGCGGATATCTTGTCCGCATCCTCTGTAGAAGGAGCATCCGGCGTGTACCTCGTGTTAGCTTCCGCCTCTGTGTCCGACCCTGGAGCTCGACTGGTAGAGGCGTGATCGGCGACCTCTCCGGATATTGTCCGGCGAGCGTTCTTCCTTCTAGGAAACACGGGTGTTATTATGTTTTTAAAGACGAGAACCACGGAGTGAGGTGTTGCATCATACCTCTGCGTCGGCGTCTCCGTCCGGACCGCCTTCCTTTTTAGCCTGTCCGGCTTTGAAACCCCTTGTTGGCGAGTCGTCGCGGGCTCGGCATGGCGTCCCGAGGACCTTCCCTATAAAACACCGTTTGTATACAGTAGGTGAAGTGCATAAAAGGAAATCCTTTTCAAAGGTTGGGACTCCAGTCTCATTTACCTGCGAGGCTAGGAGTAGCCCAGGGTAGTCGGCTATAATGGCCACCATGGCGTCATCACAGCTTAGCTGATAGAAAATCCTATCAATCAGCTCCACGAATATGTCCGGATCCTCTTTCAGGCCGGGGTCGAGGACCCGCTCAGGATCCTCCGGTTGTGGAGGTGGGCTATTGATCTCCCCTACCGCCTTACGCAGTTCCTGCGATGAAACGGCAAGGTAAATATGTATCACGAAAACAATGGTAGGATGGAAGTAAAAAAGATCGGAAGCTCACCCAGCTTCGAGGGTTGTTCATGGAGAATCCATCCTGTGGCTTGAGGCGGAGGAACTCCTCTTCCTCCCCCTTATACAGATCAGATAGAATTTTTGCTAGAGCAGCAACTGAGTCCGGTCCCTTGCGCCCGCAGCGAGTGGCATCATCTTCCCCGTTGAAGTGCCACATGGGGTGGCCTTGATATTGAAGTGGCTGCACCCCCCGCATAATGCATATTGCCATAACCTCAGTTATGGTCAGTCCTGATTTGGCCAGCAACTTTATCCGGCCCATCAGATAAAATACGTCTCTATCATCTTCCTCCTGTGGGCTCCGTGGGTGCCAGCTTAGGCGTTTCTTCAAAGGGGCGTTGTCGAACTCAGGAAGACCAATCCGGATAGGATCCGGGAAAGGAACATCCTCCATATAAAACCACTCCGAAGGCCAGTCCTCGGATGTCTTCTTCGGGGTACCGGATAGGTATCCGGTCCTGGCGATGCGCCATACTTCGGCTCCGCCCACTTGATATATTGATCCCCTCTGTGTACGGGGCACAAGGCAGAACAACTTCTTCCACAGCGCGAAATGAGCTTCGCAACCCAGAAACAGCTCGCAAAGGGCTACGTAACCAGCGATGTGCAGTATGGAGGCAGGGGTGAGGTTGTGCAACTGGAGGCCGTAGAACTCCAGAAGCCCTCAGAGAAATGGATGGATTGGAAATCCGAGTCCCCTTAACAAATAAGGGACAAGGCATACCCGCTCTCCCTTAGAGGGGTTGGGAAAGCTCTCCGCTTGGTCCCCGCCATTATAGGTGGCGAGCCCGGCTTGAACCGGGACCATATACGCTGGAGGGAGGAATCCCTGGGTCTGTAGCTTCACTAATTGGTTGTGCGGGACGGAACACTTCTCCCAGTCTCCGGGCTTGGGGCTGCGGGAGCGAGAGGAGGAGCTACGTTGGCCGGCCATGTTGGGACGGATTTTTTTCGGGCGTGCTCCGATGAATGCTCGTTGAGGGAGGATGCTGTGGTTTGGATCTGAGGATCCTCGTCTCTTTAATAGACAGTTCATTCACATAGATGGGGTGGTAAATGTAAAAACACCTTGGCTCCTCACATTCGCTTGACACGTGGAAGATGGCCATTATTGGACGCAGAAGCCAAGAAGCGCAACATTTACGAGAAGCCGGACACTATTTAATAGGTACTCAGAGTTTGAAGAAGAACCCGCCTTGCAATGCCGAAGACAATCTGCGTGCCGGACTCGTCGTCATTAAAGCCTGGTTCAGGGGTACTGAGGGAGTCCTGGATTAGGGGGTATCCGGACGGCCGGACTGTCGGACTATGAAGATACAAGATTGAAGACTTCGTCCCGTGTCCGGATGGAACTCTCCTTTGCGTGGAAGGCAAGCTTGGCAGTTTGGATATGTAGATCTCCTTCCTTGTAACCGACTCTGTGTAACCCTAGCCCCCTCCGGTGTCTATATAAACCGGAGGGTTTAGTCCGTAGAGAGGACACACAATCATACCATAGGCTAGCTTCTAGGGTTTAGCCTCTTCGATCTCCTGGTAGATCAACTCTTGTACTACTCATATTATCAAGAACAATCAAGCAGGACGTAGGGTATTACCTCCATCAAGAGGGCCCGAACCTGGGTAAACATCATATCCCCCGCCTCCTGTTACCATCCGCCTAGACGCACAGTTCGGGACCCCCTACCCGAGATCCGCCGGTTTTGACACCGACACCTATGTTTGGACATCGGAATGGTTCCGTGTGAAAATGGGAGTATACCGGAGCACCGGGAGGTTAACGAAACAGTCCAGGAGGTATATGGGCCTTATTGGGCCTTAGTGGGAGAGAGGGGAAAGGAGCAAAGGAGCCCCCCCCCCAAGCCCAATCCGAATTGGGAGCCCCCCTTTTTCCTTCCTCCTCCCTCCTCCTTCCTTCTCCCCTAAATCCAACAAGGCAAGGGGGAATCCTACTCCCGGTGGGAGTAGGACTCCCCTTGGGGCGCTCCTAGGAGGCCGGCCCCCTCCCCCTCCTCCACTCCTTTATATACGGGGCAGGAGGGCACCCCATAGACACACAAGTTGATCATTGATCTCTTAGCCATGTGCGGTGCCCCCCTCCACCATAATCCACCTCGATTATATAGTAGCGGTGCTTAGGCGAAGCCCTGTTCCGGTAGCATCATCATCACTGTCATCACGCCGTCGTGCTGACGAAGCTCTCCCTCGAAGATCTACTGGATCGTGAGTTCATGGGACGTCACCGAGCCGAACGTGTGCAGATCGCGGAGGTGTCGTACCTTCGGTGCTAGGATCGGTCGATCGTGAAGACGTACGACTACATCAACCGCGTTGCCATAACGCTTCCGCTTACGGTCTACGAGGGTACGTAGACAACACTCTTTCCTCTCGTTGGTATGCATCACCATGATCTTGCGTGTGCGTAGGAAATTTTTTGATGTAATTCCCCAATAGTGGCATCCGAGCCAGGTTTATGCGTAGATGTTATATGCATGAGTAGAACACAAAGGAGTTGTGGGCGTGGGTATATACATATTGCTTGCCGTCACTAGTTGATTCTTGATTCGATGTTATTGTTGGATGAAGCGGCCCAGACCGACATTACGCATGCGCTTACGCGAGACTGGTTCTACTGACGTGCTTCGCACACAGGTGGCTAGTGGGTGTCAGTTTCTCCAACTTTAGTTGAATCGGATTCAATGAACAGGGTTCTTTCTAAAGATCAAAAAGCAATCATTATACCGCGTTGTGGTTTTTGATGCGTAGGTAAGAACGGTTCTTGCTCAGCCCATAGCAGCCACGTAAAACTTGCAACAACAAAGTAGAGGACGTCTAACTTGTTTTTGCAGGGCATGTTGTGATGTGATATGGTCAAGACGTGATGAGATATAAATTGTTGTATGAGATGATCATGTTTTGTTGAAGTTATCGGCAACTGGCAGGAGCCTTATGGTTGTCTCTTTATTGCATAAGATGCAAGCGCCATATAATTTCTTTACTTTATTGCTATGCGATGGCAATAGTTGCAAAAGCAATAGTTGGTGAGACGACCATGTGACGACACGTTGATAGAGATCAAGATGATGGAGATCTTGGTTTCATGCCGGTGACGATAGAGATCATGACGATGTTTTGGAGATGGAGATCAAAGGCACAAGATGATGATGGCCATATCATGTCACATATTTTGATTGCATGTGATGTTTATCTTTTATACATCTTATTTTGCTTAGTTTGGCGGTAGCATTATAAGATGATCTCTCACTAAATTTCAAGGTATAAGTGTTCTTCCTGAGTATGCACCATTGCGATAGTTCGTCGTGCCGAGACACCACATGATGATCGGGTGTGATAAGCTATACGTTCACATACAATGGGTGCAAGCCAGTTTTGCACACGCAGAATACTCGGGTTAAACTTAATGAGCCTAGCATATGCAGATATGGCCTCGGAACACTGGAGACCAAAAGGTCAAGCGTGAATCATATAGTAGATATGATCAACATAGTGATGTTCACCATTGAAAACTACTCCATCTCACGTGATGATCAGACATGGTTTAGTTGATTTGGATCACGTGATCATTTAGATGACTAGAGGGATGTCTATCTAAGTGGGAGTTCTTAAGTAATATGATTAATTGAACTTTAATTTATCATGAACTTAGTCATGATAGTATTTGCATATCTATGTTGTAGATCAATAGCTTGCGATGTAGCTCCCCATTTATTTTTTGATATGTTCCTAGAGAAAAATAAGTTGAAAGATGATAGTAGCAATGATGCGGACTGGGTCCATGATCTGAGGATTATCCTCATTCCTGCACAGAAGAATTATGTCCTTGATGCACCACTAGGTAACAGACCTATTGCAAGAGCAGATGCACACATTATGAACGTTTGACAGAGCTCGGTATGATGACTACTTAATAGTTTAGTGCACCATGCTTTACGGCTTAGAACCGAGACTTCAAAAACATTTTGAACACCACAGAACATATAAGATGTTCTAAGAGTTGAAATTGGTATTTCATACTCATGCCCATGTCGAGAGGCCTCTGACAGTACTTTGCCTACAAGGTGGAGGAGAATAGCTCAACCAGTGAGCATGTGCTCAGATTGTGTGGGTAGTACAATTGCTTGAATCAAGTGGGAGTTAATCTTCCAGATAAGATAGTAATTGATAAAGTTCTCTAGTCACTATCACCAAGTTACTAGAACTTAGTGATGAACTATAATATGCAAGGGATGACGAAAGTAATTCCCAAGCTCTTCGCAATGCTGAAATCGATGAAGGTAGAAATCAAGAAATAGCATCAAGTGTTGATGGTTAACAAGACCACTAGTTTCAAGAAAATGGCAAAGGGAAAGAAAGGGGAACTTCAAAGAAGAAAGGTAAGCAAGTTGCCACTCCCATGAAGAAGCTCAAAGCTAGACCCAAGCCTGGAACTGAGTGCTTCTACTGCAGAGGAAATGGTCACTGGAAGTGGAACTGCCCTAGATACTTGGCAGATAAGAAGGATGGCAAAGTGAACAAAAGTATATATTTGATATACATGTTATTGATGTGTACTTTATTAGTGTTTATGAAAACACCTCAGTATTTGATACTGGTTCAGTTACTAAGAGTAGTAACTCGAAACGGGAGTTGCAAAATAAACAGAGACTAGTTAAGGGCGAGGTGATGATGTGAGTTGGAAGTGATTCCAAGGTTGATAAGATCACCATCGCACACTCCCTTTACCTTCGGGATTAGTGTTGAACCTAAAATAAATGTTATTTGGTGTTTGCGTAAAGCGTAATATAATTGGATCATGTTTATTGCAATATGGTTATTCATTTAAGTCAAGGATAATTGTTATTTTGTTTACATGAATAAAACCTTCTGAGGTCATACACCCAGGTGAATGGTTTATTGAATCTCGGTCGTAGTAATACACATGTTCATAATATTGAAGCCAAAAGATGCAAAGTTATTAATGATAGTGCAACTTATATGTGGCACTGCCGTTTAGGTCATATTGGTGTAAAGCGCATGAAGAAACTCCATGCTGATGGGCTTTTGGAATCACTTAATTATGAATCACTTGATGCTTGCGAACCATGCCTCATGGGCAAGATGACTAAGACTCTGTTCTCTGGAACAATGGAGCGAGCAACTGACTTATTGGAAATAATACATACTCCATCCTTTCTGGTTTATAGGGCTCAATTCAAAAATCTCACCAACCAAGGTAGATGGTGAGTGGTGGAATACTTTTTGTAATTTGCAAAAGCACCCAATTAATGCTCTTGTTTTCCTCAAAAATTTATGTTTACCAGTGTATTAATTGCAATGCATGCATGCATAATGTACATGCATTGGTCAATTTTCTCTTAATACTTGCATGCAATTATTTAATACACCTTGAAATCTGAACTTGTGATGGTGAACAACCAAATTGAGCCTTATAAAATGGAAAAACTAAGATTTTGAGATAAGCCCTATAAACCGGAAAGGAGGGAGTATTGATGTATGTGGTCCGATGAGTGTTGAGGCTCGCGGAGGGTATCATTATTTTCTGACCTTCACAGATGATTTGAGCGGATATGGGTATATCTACTTGATGAAACTTAAGTATGAAACATTTGAAAAGTTCAAAGAATTTCATAGTGAAGTGGAAAATCACCGTAACAATAAAATAAAGTTTCAACGATCTGATCGCAGAGACAAATATTTGAGTTGCGAGTTTGGTCTTCAACTAAAACAATGTGGAATAGTTTCACAAATTCATGCCACGTGGAACACCACAGCATAATGGTGTGTCCGAACGTCATAACCGTACTTTATTGGATATAGTGCAATCTATGATATCTCTTACCGATTTACCACTATCGTTTTGGGGTTATGGATTAGAGACAGCTGCATTCACATTAAATAGGGCATCATCTAAATCCGTCGAGACGACACCTTATGAACTGTGGTTTGGCAAGAAACCCAAGTTGTCGTTTCTTAAAGTTTGGGGTTGCGATGCTTATGTGAAAAAGTTTCAATCTGATAAGCTCGAACCCAAATCGGAGAAATGTGTCTTCATAGGATACCCAAAGGAAACTGTTGGGTACACCTTCTATCACTGATCTGAAGGCAAGATATTCGCTGCTAAGAATGGATCCTTTCTAGAGAAGGAGTTTCTCTCGAAAAAAGTGAGTGGGAGGAAAGTAGAACTTGACGACGTAATTGTACCTTCTCCCTTATTTGAAAGTAGTTCATCACTGAAATCAGTTCCAGTGATTCCTACACCAGTAAGTGAGGAAGCTGATGATGATGATCATGAAACTTCTGATCAAGTTACTACCGAACCTCGTAGGTCAACCACAATACGTTCCGCACTGGAGTGGTACGGCAATCCTGTTCTGGAGGTCATGTTACTTGACCATGACGAACCTACGAACTATGAGGAAGCGATGATGAGCCAAGATTCCACGAAATGGCTTGAAGCCATGAAATCTGAGATGAGATCCATGTATTAGAACAAAGTATGGACTTTGATTGACTTGCCCGTTGATCGGTGAGCCATTAAGAATAAATGGATTTTCAAGAGGAAGACGGATAATGATAGTAGTGTTACTATCCACAAAGCTCGAATGTCTCAAAAGGTTTTTGACAAGTTCAAGATGTTGACTATGATGAGATTTTCTCACTCGTAGCGATGCTTAAGTCTGTCCGAATCATGTTAGCAATTGCCACATTTTATGAAATCTGGCAAATGGATGTCAAAAATGCATTCCTTAATGGATTTCTTAAAGAAGAGTTGCATATGATGCAACAAGAAGGTTTTGTCAATCCTAAAGGTGCTAACAAAGTGTGAAAGCTCCAGCGATCCATCTATGGACTGGTGCAAGCATCTCAGAGTTGGAATATATGCTTTGATAAAGTTATCAAAGCATATGGTTTTATACAGACTTGCGGTGAAGCCTGTATTTACAAGAAAGTGGGTGGGAGCACTACAGCATTTCTGATAAGTATATGTGAATGACATATTGTTGATTGGAAATATTGCTATCGTTGACTGAGATCATGTAACTCCGGAATACCAGAGGAACACTTTGTGTGCTACCAAACGTCACAACGTAACTGGGTGATTATAAAGGTGCTCTATAGGTGTCTCCGATGGTATTTGTTGAGTTGGCATAGATCAAGATTAGGATTTGTCACTCCGATTGTCGGAGAGGTATCTCTGGGCCCTCTCGGTAATGCACATCACTATAAGACTTGCAAGAAATGTAGCTAATGAGTTAGTTACGGGATGTAGCATTACGTAACGAGTTAAGAGACTTGCCGGTAACGACATTGAACTAGGTAATGGACATCGAACTATGTTGTTATGCGGTTTGACCGATAAAGATCTTCGGAGAATATGTAGGAACCAATATGATCATCCAGGTTCCGCTATTGGTTATTGACCGGAAGTGAGTCTCGGTCATGTCTACATAGTTCTCGAACCCGTAGGGTCCGCACGCTTAACGTTCGGTGACGATCGGTATTATGAGTTTATGTGTTTTGATGTACCAAAGGTAGTTAGGAGTCCCGGATTTGATCACAGACATAACGAGGAGTCTCGAAATAGTTGAGACGTAAAGATCGATATATTGGAAGCCTATGTTTGGACATCGGAATGGTTTCGGGTGAAAACGGGAGTATACCGGAGCACCGGGAGGTTACCGGAACCCCCCGGGAGGTATATGAGCCTTATTGGGCCTTAGTGGGAGAGAGGGGAAAGGATCAAAGGAGGGGGCGCCCCCCCCCAAAGCCCAATCCGAATTGGGAGGGGGGTCGGCCCCCTTTCCTTCCTCCTCCCTCCTCCTTCCTTCTCTCCTAAATCCAACAAGGCAAGGGGGGAATCCTACTCCCGGTGGGAGTAGGACTCCCCTTGGGGCACGCCTAGGAGGCCGGCCCCCTCCCCCTCCTCCACTCCTTTATATACGGGGGAGGGGGCACCCCATAGACACACAAGTTGATCATTGATCTCTTAGCCGTGTGCGGTGCCCCCCTCCACCATAATCCACCTCGGTCATATCGTAGCGGTGCTTAGGCGAAGCCCTGTTCCGGTAGTATCATCATCACTGTCATCACGCCATCGTGCTGGCGAAGCTCTCCCTCGAAGCTCTACTGGATCGTGAGTACGTGGGACGTCACCGAGCCGAACGTGTGCAGATCGCGGAGGTGTCGTACCTTCGGTTCTAGGATCGGTCGATCGTGAAGACGTACGACTACATCAACCGCGTTGTCATAACGCTTCCGCTTACGGTCTACGAGGGTACGTAGACAACACTCTTCCCTCTCGTTGCTATGCATCACCATGATCTTGCGTGTGCGTAGGAAATTTTTTGAAATTACTGCGTTCCCCGACATATTCGCCCCATATTTGGGCTGGATATGCGGGTGCCGGTCAGTCCGGGTGTTTGAGGCCCGTTTGAAGCGTCCATCTGGGTCGAAAAACATGACCGGGCAGCCCGCTTAGGCGTATGAGGCGATTTTGAGAGGTCCGGTTGTAGATGCTCTAATTTGGTATTGTAACTGTTTATAGTTTTTTCTACTACAAAGTTGGGCCGAACTTCATATCATTTGAACTGCGTAACTTATAAGCCTTCTTTTTGTAGTTAGAAGGAGTGGAGTATGGCATTTTGGATCTCGGCCTCCATGAAGGCTGAATTTTTGAAATATTCAAAATTCCAAAATTTTGTTTGGAAAAATCTGAATAAAATTGCACAAGTAAACAAGGATGTGAGGTGCATGTGTGTAAAATTTTAGGATGAAATATGGTGAAAATGCGACATGTACAAAAATGAAAAATTCATGATCTGAAAGGATGAATAGAATCATGTGTTAAAAAGTGTCAAATTTGTTCTTTTGCACAATCCACGTTTCAACGTATTTCATCCTCAAAATTTACACATTTATGCATTATGCCTTCATCTATCTTTGTATTTTTTTTTCATATTTTTTTGAAGTATAAAAATAATAATTTTCATCGATTTTAGATTTTGCATTTGAAGGCCTTCATGGAGCTCGGCCTTCAAAAACAATTTCCGGAGGGAGTATTATTACAATAAACGAAGTTTAAGTACATGAACTTTGATGCGAGAGTGTACTTTAGGAACCTTCCACATTTCGCTGTCATGGCCATCATCATGACAATGTTATTCCCATAGCAGGTCGTCACACACGCATGTAGGACTATCCATATGTACTGGTCGACGGCATTGCCACAGATAAATGATTGAGATTAGAGTCTAAAGAGGGTGAATAAACAATAAAAGATCTAAGATCATGATGACACTACGGCGTGCTGGCACGTTCGCAATGAGATAACACACCATAAGCGCCGCCCCTAGTCGAAGCATCCAAGAGGTATCTTCTAAGCTACGTAGACTCACTAATTGGTGTGCAGAACAACCCAGGTGCTGATCCAGTTTAAGAAAAGCAAGTTGTGGATGTGGTGACTCCCAGTAAGCCATTACCACATGCTCGGCCCATCAATGGTGCCCCACCCAGGTGGTCTCCTCCAGCTTAAGGATGGGCAAAATTAAACATTGACAGATCGTCCTGTGCCACATCGGGAACTGCGGGGGCGGGCATGATTCTACGTGGCTCCATCGGTGACATCATTTTCTCATCCTGTAAAGCGTTGCGCACATGTGCAGTACCATTGGAGGCTGAGCCCTCAGCTTGCATGGAGGGTATCAACCTTACCCTGCAATGGACGAGGATGCCGATAGAAGTAGAGAAGGACCGCATGTTGCTCTTAACATGATTAATGGCCCGGACAGGGACCGGTCTCGCTATACCATGTTGGTTGATCAAATTCAAAGGCTTTTGAGGGAAGGAAGGATGTTCAAGCTATCTCATGTTCAAAGGGAACAGAATGGTGCAAGCCATTATCTGGCCTTCTTTGGACGGACAGAAGATCGCACTGTGGTGTGGTTGGGTTCGGAATCAGGAGGCGTCTCTGATATTTGTAAGAATGATTTATGCCTTGATTGATAAAATAAAATCTTCCTTTCGCCCGCAAAAAGAAAAAGATCTAAGACCTTTTAAATGGTATTTCCCCGTCACTATCTATATGGCGTCGTACTACAAAATGAATGATATCTCTTCCTAATAATAAAACACGGATTGACTCTGTAGGTTCACCGTCACAATACGTTTCTTGTCGTGAATTTATGCTTTTAGTTTTTTCCATCTATATTATTTTCTATATCCGAGATGGTACTAGCGTTCCTTACCACTGGAGCTATTGCGTCATGGCAATCAAAACGCTACGTGACTACTTGAGAACTATATGTACTGACTGATCCAAAAATAAAAAATAGACCATTGAACATTTTTTGATATACGTTGAACATTTTTGTAATATACGATGAACATTTCTCAAATATCCATTGAACCTTTTTGTCATATATGCTGAACAATTTGAAAAATACATATTTAATATTTTTGTGATATAACCTGAACAATTTAAAAATACACATTGAATATTTATCTTCGGAGGGCAATTCCATACGATGAACATTTTTGAAAAAATGAATATACGCGCTGAACAATTTTCGGATACACACTAAACATTTGTGTAGTATACAGTGAACAAAATTAAGAAACATAGTGATCATTTGTATATTTGTTGAAAAAACAAAACTAAAACAGAAAAACCAAAACCAAAAGAGGAAAACAGGACAAAACCAAAAAACAGGAGAGAAACAGGAGAAAATCAAACCAGAAAAAACGTAAACAAAACTAGAAGAAAAAAACCGGAACAAAACCAGAAGAAAAAAACAAAAGAGAAAACCAAACGAGGAAGAAAAATAACTAACGAAAGAAACATCAGTGAACGAAAAAGAAGCGCGCGAACTCCGTAGTGGGCCGGCCCTATATGCACGCGAACGAAACAGCTGCGAGCGTTTCCTCGACAGCTTGCCGCCCGCGCGCGTCAAATAAGAATTACCCCTGTAAGTATAGGCTAAACATGTTGTAGGTTCGTAGCTACGTTGCTGGGCCTAGGTCGCAAGTCATGTTTCCAGTTCTCGCGCAAGCACCCAAAAAACGATGCCTGAGGTGGAGATCAAACCTGTAACCTCAGGTGTTGTGTGCTAAGTCAGTAGCCAACAAGGAAGGCATAATGATGTGATGATGTGTGGATATTTTTGTTTGAATAGTTCCATCTCGCCAATTTAAACTAATTCTCACCAATTCATATACGTTCTCAAGTTGTCTAGAACATCAACCTATATAGCTGGCGGCTAGCTAGGTGCTGGGATACGAGATTAGCATAATATAATCGTTGCCTTGAGAGAATATGGAAGCAGCCAGTGTAGCGGCCAAAAGCTAGACATGAAATCTTGATGACAAGCAGCGGCTTGACGTTTGATGACAAGCAAAGAGCTGGGCATGTATGTATAATGGTGGTGACAAGTAGTGCCCAAAGCCGTGGTGATCATAGCGGACGGCAGCAGCTTGCCGTGATGACATGCAAAGCAAAGCAGCGTGTTGTTGCATGAGGAGTAATCTGGCCGTTCAGACCATAGCAGTGATGTGATATACTACATCGACCATGAATTCATAAATCAAATCTTGGAAACAATTTCGACAGTGAAAAGCGTCTATCGCACGATGCGGACATTTGTAAGAAGATGCAACGAAGAAGTAAAACCCATAGTACAAGCAGAAACAAGTACGTATTGCATTCTCTTTACTAGCTATGAGAAAAGGTAAACGCCTACTTACCAAAGATTTCTGTCCAACTCTTTTTCTGTAACAAGATTTTCGTCCAACTTAAATCTTCAATATTTTATCTTTACAGTCTTTCGCATAGCACCTTTTGTTTCAACTTGACCTACAATACATGGGCATGTGATTTATTTTCTCCCGTTACAACGCACGAGTTCTTTTGCTAGTAATTCGTATGCACATAGTCCACTTCTTGTTCAAATTAATTGCTTAACCTGAACCTTGAAAAGCGCCATAGGGACAGGGGTAGCTTTAAACCTTTTTTACTTCTAGTTGTCTAGAGCAACCAAAGCATGCAAGTCTAAGAGCATCTCCAGCCGTTGGCCCTTAGAAGGCGCTAAAAATCGCCCCCTGGGGCACACCGGCGCTAAACCGCATGCTGGGGACGAGATGCCCCCCAGTGACGGCGCCCACGCTTTTTTAAAAACTCACAAACACGGCGCAAATTAAACCAAACTTCGGCAAGTTTATTCATATTCAAAATATTTTACAAAAAAGAAAAAAACGCTACTGGTCTGCTCTTCGCCGTCTCCCTTGCCGCTCCTCGCCGCCCGCCGCCCTTGCAGTTCTACATGCCGAGGAGGCTGTAGAACCGCGTGTAGTCGCCGCCGTCGTCGTCGTCGCCTCCGCCGCGGCCGTCGTCCCTGCTGCAGCCCTCCCCCGGTTGGCGCGGCTTGTTGGACGGTCCGGCGGCGTCCTCGTCGTCGTCCCTGTCGAGGATCACGACGCCGTGCTTGTCCTCGCGCCCATGTTTGAGGGTGGCTATCTCCTCCAGGGCCCCGCGCTGCCGGACCATCTCATCGCGCGCCCACCGTAGGGCGTCCTCGTCGGAGAAGCCGCGCCGGGCTATCTCCTCGTACTCCGGGGGAGGCTGGGCTCCGGTTTGGGCACGACGAGGACGAGGTGTCCCGAGGCGGGGTGGAGTCGGTGATGCGGACACCGGAGCTGCGGGTGCGCCAGCTGACAGGCGTGTCCTGGGGCTCCGGCTTGACGGGGCGGAGGCAGGGAGAGCCGGTCGACCGACCGGACGAGGAGGAGGACGCCCCGGGGTCCATGCGCCTCGGCGTCCACGAGCTCCCACGGCGGCGAGAGAAGGACGGGGGCTCGGGGTACTCCAGCCTCGGCATGTTGCCGCCTTCGATGTACTTGAGAACGGCCTCCAGCGTGCGGTCGGGCACGCCCCACCATTGGCGCCGCCCCTTGAGCCTGCCGGAGGGCACGATGCCGTTGGTGGCCTCGAGCTGCTCGACGTGACTGCGGCGGAAGTACGGCTCCCAGTGCGGGCTGCCGGGGACGTAGCGCGGCCCCTCCCTCGCCGCCCGCGGCAAGGAGGCGCGGATACGCGCGATCTCCGCACGCCACGCCGCCCCGGTGGGCGGTGGTGGCACCGGGACCCTGCCGGCGCTGATTCTCCATGCCCCGGGCACCCGCATGTCCGGCGGGACCGGGTACTTGACCTCGAAGAGGAGCCGAGTTTCGTCCTTATGAAGGTGGCGGCAGCCGAAGCCATTCGCCGCCGCGCCGTCGCCTGGGAATCGTTCGACCATTTCTTTGAACTGGGGACGGCGAAGGGAGAGGGAGGAAGGGGGAGAGAGGACGCGTCGGCGGTGGAGACTCTGTGCGTGCCACCGGCGCGCTGGGGGTCGGCTTATATAGGCGGAGGCGCCGCGCGCATGCGTGGCATGCGCGAGGACGCGCATCGTCACGCCTTCACTCCGCCACCCGTGAGGCATCAATGGCGGAGGCTGACCGACGCGGCAGCGCGCGGCAGCTTTGGCATTGATTCGCCATGGGAAACGAGGCGATAAGGACGACAAAGCGGCGAGAAGCGAGACGAGTCGCTGGCAAGGAGGTCCCACGGCTCTTTCGCGCCAAAAACGATTCGCCCGGCACCCCCGAGCGCCGCCCCAGCACGCCGGGTTCGGGTTGGGTCCGCCGGCGACAATTTCGCCCCGAGCCGGCGAAAATTGGGCCCTTGAGGGCGCGGCTGGGCCGATTTTTTTACTTCGGCGGCTGAAAAGTCACCTGAGGGATCTTGTTGGGGACGCGAATGGAGATGCTCTAAGTAAATAATATAGGGAGAAGGAACCGCAAACACAGCACAACAAATATGGGGATGGTTTCCCGATTGTTAGGATTGTCGGCGCAATCGTACTCCTCACTGGTGTTGGGGATAAAATCATAAGGCCACTAAGATCTTGGCAAGGTCGACCACTAATCAATCCACTACAATCATGTGAATCATCTTGTCTATCTATGGCACCATGGCTCAATACCACAAAGGTTGATCTTCACGAAGAAGGTGATCACCAATCCTTGTATAAACTCTTTTGACTCTTTCCCACCTTGAATGATCTCGAGTGATTCCTGACCATCCAGGAGACATACATCCTTCTAAAGTACTCCCTCCGTCCGGAAATACTTGTCAGATAAATGGATGTATTTAGATATATTTTAATTCTAGGTACATCCATTTTTATCCATTTCTCCGACAAGTATTTTCGGACGGAGGGAGTAACAAGCAAAGGAAAGTCACTTCAAAGAACTCCTGAAAAGATTTTTTTTTTACCAACTTTCAAGAGCACATATGATTCTCTCACATAAATAATCAAATGATGGAACAAATAGAGATGTGAGCACTAGACAAGGGGTCTAAGAAGAGATGGAAATCTACCTTCAAAAGCGTCTGAATATTGCTCAGAATTGCTCTAAGATGCATGCGAACTGTTCCCATCTTCCGTAATCATGTTTCATGTTGTGCAAAATTACACAACACGTCATCAGCTGACATAATTTCTCCAATTCCCATATCATTGCAACTCCATAAACACTACTCCAACAAGCTTGGAGCACTCCAGATACCCTCTCCACATCCTACCTAGCACATTCTTGCATTTGTGCAAAGACACATTATTTCATACATCAGGCTCGGGTAGTCTTCCCAAATGCCGCCCATAGAGGATAGATACCATGGGCAAGATAGTACCCTACTTAGTTGTGCCCTTTGATGGTGTAATTGCACGCTGAAGCATCCCATTATAAGTCTCTTGAACAACATAGATCACTAGAGTACATTGATAAGAACCAGGCATGTCAAAGAAAAGATGTCAAATCCACAAGTGATTTGATGTCAGCTATGATGGTTGCCTCTTTGGTGTGATCCTAATATCGCTCACGCAAACCTTTCAGACACTTCTTTCATTTCGAATACATGCAATCAACCAAACCAAGCATATCTGGAAAGCCACTTCTACTCAGATCACCAATAACTTTTGGGATAAGTTGGAGATGCATGAGGTGATTAACAAAGCTTGTGCTATTGATCATGGTTGATCATGACAATACTTGAATTCTTACTCATTATGCCAGACTAGAACATATCTATTTTGAGATTTCAAAATGTAACTGAATTGATCGCTTTAACCACTAGTATCTATGGTGGGACAGACATAAGCTGGTTCATAAAGGAAAGTTCCAAGATGGACACGACACATCCATAGATGACAAAGAAAAATTCATCATCACACATGTTCTAACAACAAAAACTTTGGCTTATCTCCTGCAAAGGCAGGATGCAATAAACACTAATAATATGCAAGTCATTGACATGATGGAGGACAATCAGCTGCAATTTTGATGACCCATATTTTTTAGCTGTGATTTTCCTCTCAATAGGTCAGCAAGAGTTTCAATGATTATCGTCGCTTTGTCTTGTTTGTGATTAACATGAGCAGCATTACCCTTTATTGAGGATGAAATCAACTGTCCTCTTCATTGATGATGATTTACATTATATATCCCCTGAGTGGACGCATCCACCGGACGCGGCGTTTGGAAGAGAAGGGAGAGAAAGATGCGACGGTTAGCATATGGCTAACTGCCTCCTAAATACAACGTGGAGATTATCCACATAATTAATTGTAACACTCCCCCTAATCTACACTTGTTCATGCAGAATCATCATCTTGATTAGAGACTCCCCCAAAAACCCTGTGGGAAAAATATGAGGAGTATAGTGTTTTATATGTTGCCAAAACTCCTTCAAACCCAGTGGGAAAAATAAGGAGAAAATGACGCAACATATAATGGTTATTGTCTCTTTTAACTCAATATGAGAAAATCCATAGAGTTTAGAGAACAATAAATATGCCGTATATACTTTCCTAAAAACCCCAGTGGGGAAAACAGAAAGTATGGCATATGATCATGTGTTGATATTACCTCATTAAAAACCTTTATGAGAACCTGTAAAGTAAACTCATGAAGGGAAAAAGAGTATAATATAATGCATTGAACAGGAACAATTCAGGAAGATCATCCCCCTGATTCTTGCAAAATTCGAAGCCGTCACATAGCAATTCCGTGAAAAGTTGGTAGAGACTTCATGAATAAATCAGCCACATGATTTAACTTGCAAGATATGCAATATAGCGATATTGCTTATTGTGTAACCTGTTTGCATCCGGGCAACACAAGACACATTATCGTTGAGATAATTGTTGGTGAATGTAGCCACGAGGTCTGTTTCGAAGACTCTTCATGAGAGGGCTACCACACCTGGTAGGAACACTAAGCTTGTCTACGATCTGACATAGTGGGGATCTGATCAATGTATCCAATGATATCGGTGTTCACATTTCTGTGAAACTGAAAAACCAGGACAAGATATGATGCATTGGAGATATCTAAAGATATTTTTGAGTACCAACCAATTGTGTTTGGTGGATCCAATGGCATTATGGAACACTGAGTCCCAATATCTCATTTTCATCATCTCTTGGTCTAAATAGATCTTTCTCTACGTCTAGAGAATGAACTACCATGAGAGTTATAGATGGATAAGATTTGTCCACAATGAATTTCTCTAATATATTATAGATATAGACAACATAGTATACCATAATGTATGAATGAAGGTGCTCAATTTGTAGTAACGAGCCGTACTTTGGTTTACCAAAATCCTTCATTTTAAACCCCGTCATTTAGATGATTACATGTGTCGTCATTGCAGAGACACAAACATGGATAATCATCATTGTAGGAGTAATCCTTGTGTATAAGGATCTCACTACGTCAGTTTTACCATATGTACTGACAATAATAAGTCGTATGGTGACTTACTGATTTTACACAATGTATGTCGATTCATAATTGAGATTCCATCGGGAACCATCTATGTTTGAATCTAGTGATCCACATGTATATGTAATCACTACATCTATCAACTGCACAGATAGATGATTTTGTACTGCCAATGATATAAGTTATCGGAAAGAGATTTCACCTCTAGAGAATAGTTGGGTATCTGCGTGAACCCTTGTGCTACAATACTTGCTCTTTGTTTCACCACCTCATTGTTCTCAATTCTATCTCCAGAAGAAAACTGGTGTAGGTATTACTTATGAATACCTTCCCATTATTGAGCAAGATCATTTCTACCTAGATTATACCCTTTGCTTGAGTTTAGTCCGAGTGTTGTTCACACTTTGCCATAGCCATGGTCTTTGGATCTGAGTCATTTGAAAGGTTTTTGCAATCTAGTTGAGAAATGCATGTCGACAATTGTAGACTTCCGGTTATATGATTCTCCAGAATCTATATATCAATATATAGTTGATGGAAATATCGTTACCCATAGTGACTGCTCGCGATTTCCCAATGCGATTGAGTCGGGTATTTCGATGTCCCAGTCATTTTGTGCATTATGACCTAGGTTGGTGGAGGTTTCCCATCCACTGGGTGTATACTACCCATCAGGTGTCGGTCAACATGAAGTTGACTTGCATTTACTGATTCACAGGCCTTGATATCCTTGCTTGCGAGAAGCTGAATCCTGATGTACTATTGCCGTACTTCTCCCCTGTTGCTTTGAACGGGGAGTTGAGTGGTTTTAGTTGGTACCTCCACTCTTTCGGACATATTTTTCAGGATTGTAGGATTGTGTGAAACCTTTATAGTCAGTAAATAAATCTCGTAGGTTATTTGCAATGTGTTGCAAATCTTCTGAACACATGGTTCAGATCTTTGAGTATGTGGATTTGAGGCAGAAATGTGTTGAACATTCCACTAATTTCCTGGCATTCTTTATGGTACTTGAAATCTCCCCCTAATGCCTGGAAATGTTCCTCATTGAATTAGCATACTGGCCTTGAATAACTCCCCATGCGAGGGGCTTGAGGTATTGACGGAAATACAGTTATTCCTCACATAGATCCTAACTATATGTTGAGGGGCCAATGATGTATGCCAGGTGGTGATATCGGTATGCAATCGAATTACCGCAGATAGGAAATACTTGGTAGATATCCACATATCAAAGATAGAGGGGAATAATATTGTGCAGTTCTGTCATGAGCGTGTAAAACTGCATGACTCCAACGTAAAGTTGGCAAGTTGCAATTCCAAAGTAAAGATAATGCAATTATCTTAACTCTTTGGATAGGATTCTACCAAACCATTTTGAGTCTAGACATTAGGATAAATTACTAAACTTCAATCCAAAAGCCATAGAGAAGGCCCTCAAGGAGAATTCTGCAATGTTATCCATTCAATTTGCTTGAAATCGATGTCAGGATAATGAGCCAATGGTTTCGTGTGAATAAAGAACACACTTAAGACCGTCATGTAGATATGTCTTTTAAAACCATGGAATATCTGAATAGTCTACTCAATGGCTGGGAAGAGCCACTTACCTCGAGTTGATGCATTCAAGGAGTTTGAGTGGTTCAGCGTAGACTTTAAGGTGTGCGAGTCTTAAAATTAGCTTCCCTGTGTCACTTGTAGTGCACACAAAATCCAAATGGTATTAAAATTTAGCATCATAATAACCATAAACTATTGGAATTGTTGATAGTTTCGGTTTCAACCCAATGTCTCGATGACCAAGGCGAGTATGCCAAGTTTGTCATGTACAAGACATTCTGAAAAACTATCTCGTACACAACATGTGCTACGGGTTGTGTCGTATGTGTAGTACAATCCAGATGATACTCAGAATGTGCTTGCCATATCTGTTGCATATGGTAAAGAGAAGTTATTTCTCTTTGTTGTCATCATAAGTTTCGCTATGGAAACCATTTTGACGGATACCTCTATAGTTTAGAGGGTACGAGTTAAACCCGGAAGCGATAAAGCATCCTGACGTTACTCGAGTACCCACAGAGATTGTAAATATGACTCGAGTCGAGCCAACAAATACCTCATCGCGTCTAGCGATTTAAATATCTCCTTTCTCTAAATGAGAGTGGAAACATTGGACTTCCGTGAGTATAAAGTTTGTGGTGCATATGTCCACAAGGCACATATCATTTTTCATCTGATTGACTCCCGTAGAAATCTATATATAGACATGAAGATTCTCAATATGAAAATCACTATCAGATATATAGAATACATACAAATGTATTTGTATCAAAGTGCTGATACAGTATATTGTGATATACAATATATGATAACAACAATAATCATGTTCTTATTAGAACATCATAAATGGACATAAATGAATAGATCACCAAGGAGACTAAGAGACTAAATGTATAGTCTCCAAACATGTCGGTTGATGCATATTCAACCATCATGCTCTCCGTGCTCATAGGGTCTCGTGACAGCTTGATGGTGTCAGTTTGAGGGTTTAAAGTGAGTTACAAACCATTACCCTTGTGGTCCTTTGCGTCCCGGTGGCGTGGCTTGGATTGCACGCGCTATCCTATAGGAGGCAAGACTGATCTTGATGTCCATGACCCGCTTAAGTAAGTTGTAGCCATTGAAGGCAAGAGCCTCAAATTACTTAGCCATCTATTACTTATAGGGGCAAATCAGAGATAATTAATTTACAAGTAGTAAATTAAAGACCATCATGATCAGTGTTGTAATGAATTTTGCAAAATTAATGGATATTTCAAGAACTTAGCTTGAAACCATTAGTGTGAATCTCAAATTGCTAAGTATGACATTTGAATATAATCTCCAAAATGAAGTAGATCTCACAGCACTAGGGAGTATAATCTGATGAAATCAGTAGATACTCACTCGTAATGCCTTATGTCACGACATAATAAAATATGTGGGAGAGCACTTTGTTAAGCAATCATAATGTCAAAATGACAAAATATAGGCTTTAACTATAATGGTGATAATCTGCAAAGCAGTAGATCTACACACTACCTTGTGATCTCAATACATCAATTTGAAGAAATCATTAAGAATTTTGCCTCTGCATTTGCAAGAAATTAAAAATCTCAATTGCAAATAGACGTATTAATCTCGACATGTGGTTAACATGGAAATAGATACATCATAGAAACATTCCGGAATACCTTGTACTCAACGGAGAAACAGTACTCCAAAGGTACTAAATTTATCTTTGCAAGAGATTCAAAATCTCAATTGCAAATAATAGATATAAATAATCTCAACCTTTATAGGCATGGAAATTTTTTATATCTTAAATTTCTGGAGCATTATACTCAACAGAAAAATATTTGAAACAACGGGTCTAAAACAGGTAAATACTAGTAATTAGTACTCTTATTAGGACCGATTTAACCCCTGTTTCAGCCTATTTTGCCATTTCCTGCATATGGGAGGATCTTAGTGCAAAAAGGCGAAGGGATAAGATTTCCCTGTCTTCTCTGGTGCAGTTACTGCAACTGCCACCGCCCCTCGGGCTCGCCGGCCACGGGCACAGCCTGGCGGAGGCCAGACGGCCGGGCGCGGGCGCAGCGCGGCGCACAGCCGGGCGGAAAGACGCGGGGCGCGTCAACGGCACCGAGGCCGTGGTACGGCCGGGCGGCTGGGCAGAGCGCAGCCACAGGCACGCCGCACGGCCGGCGCGGTCATGGGGCGGCGGCGGGCGGGCGCGGCGCGAAAGCCGGTTAGCCGGGCATAGGGTGCGGCGCGTGGCCACGGGTGCGGCTGGCGCGAGGCCTGCCGGGGCAGCCGGATGGCGCAAAGGCCGGGGGCAGCACGGAGGGTGCGCAGGGCGGAGCGTTGCCGCCCAACGAAGCGCGGAGCAAAGGCTCCGTCAACACGCACACGCATGGTGTGCCGTGTGCGGGATCCCGCTGTCAAGCAAGGGCTCGGATCATGGTCTATCCATGTTGATGGATTTCCTTTGTACCGGAGTATACATTGCATGCAACACATGCACGGCCAGCATGCTCGCTGCGTTCAGCGCCGATGGCGATGGTACCACGCGCATGCCGTGGGAGAGGCGTCTCCGCGCGAGCCGCCGCTTTCTGGGAGACGAGCGTGAACTAGGAGGCCGGGCGGCCACTTGCGCGGCGCTGCAGGGCACAGGACGGCGACGGAGCGCGGGCGGGCACGGCCAGAGGCTGCACGGCGCGGAGGCCGGTGAGCGCAACGGCCATGCTGCTTACCTCTTGTTTGCTCGTGGTAGAGCGTGCTGATAACGTATTGAGGATGAAATCAACTGTCCTCTTCATTGATGATGATTTACATTATATATCCCCTGAGGGGACGCACCCACCGGACGCGGCGTTTGGAAGAGAAGGGAGAGAAAGATGCGACGGTTAGCATATGGCTAACTGCCTCCTAATTACAACGTGGAGATTATCCACATAATTAATTGTAACACCCTTCACATAAATGTTCACTCATCTCGATCTGGTGGTGGCCATTGTGAGTGACACGGCACAGAGGTCGGCTATTTTTGTTAAGACTGATTTACTTTCATAATATTTTCCTTCCCAAGTTCCTATTTTCATTTCAAACTGCGCTTCCAGTTTCCAGTTCAGAGGCAATATAAACCATATAGCAGTGAAGTGCAAAGGACTGTACGGATCCTTCCATCATCTCCAATTGACTAATGTATTACAACATTTGCAGGTGCCACTTAATTTTAAACATGCAGCAGCAAAATCGTATCTGGCATAGTAATGGCAATCCTTAAGAACAGGCAAATTATCTAATTGCAAAACACATCAGATCCCCCAATGGATTAATAGTCCATCCGGCACAGTAAAGCAAGCTGGAAGAGTAACGACGCCACTGAAAGTTAGTCATAAAAACAATTGCTAGCAATTTAGTTCAAAACTAAAACCAAAAAGGACTTGTTTTAAATAGATAATCTCAGTCACAAGTCAAACCAAATCAGTTCAACACTAACAACTACTCCTTGCAACAAATGCACTTTAACTAGATAAAACTACAGATAAAAAAGATGTCGGCGAGGATGCCTGCCATAACCTGAAGGTCACGGAGCTAGAGCATTCTGGCAGCTAGTGATGTAGGCAACAGGGAAAAGGAGGGAACCAAACTATTTGTTGGAAACCTCGGCAAAGTTGCCTCATAAGTCATAACCACATGAACTTAACTTACACTTCAGGTAACAAAAGGTATGGCAAAACACTTCGCAAGAAGATGTTGGCAAGGATGCCTTCCATAAACCAAATAAGGCCAATGAGCTCAAGCAACCAAGCAACTCGATGTAGGCAACAGGGAAAAAGAGGAAGCCAAACTATATCTTGGAAACCTCGGCAAAGTTGCCCCACCAGGTCCCAGTGATAAATATGACCTAGTGAGCAGAACTCAAAACACATACGCAGAGTTTGGAACTGCAGAATACATATCCTTCGCTGCAGCATATAGGCAGTATGTATGTTGACAAGTATGCATACCATAAACCTAAGAAGGTCAATGAGCTTGAGCAAACAAATGACAAATGTTATAGGCAACAGGGAAAAAGAGGAAACCAAATTATATCTTGGTAGCCTCGGCAAAGTTGCCTCACCAAATCCCAATGATAAATGAGATCTAGTGACAAAAACTCAAATATATCAGCAGAGTTAGGAGAATACGCATACTTTGCTACAGTATATAGTCAGTGTAGAACTAAATGTTGGCAAGTATGCATACCATAAACCTAAGAAGGTCAATGAGCTTGAGCAAACAATTGACAAATGTTATAGGCAACAGGGAAAAAGAGGAAACCAAATTATATCTTGGTAGCCTCGGCAAAGTTGCCTCACCAGATCCCAATGATAAATGAGATCAAGTGACAAAAACTCAAATATATCGGCAGAATTTCAAAAATACACATTCTTCACTACAGTTTATAGTCAATGTGGAACTAACAAGCATGTTGGCAAGTATGCATACCATAAACCTAATAAGGTCAATGAGCTTGAGCAAACAATCGACAAATGATATAGGCAACAGGGAAAAAGAGGAAACCAAACTGTATCTTGGCAGCCTCGGCAAAGTTGCCCCACAATATAATGATCCAAAACTATGATTGGGAGAATAGCAGATAATTAAAAAGAAATAAATACAAACTTGTATTTTGTAAGTGTTGGCATGGATGCCCATTCATTAAACCATCAGGTTAATGAACATAATTAAAACATCCAACAGCAGGCATGATTTTGGCAACAGGGAAAAAGAGGGAACCAAATGAACTGTTGGTAACCTCGGCAAAGTTGCCATGCTAACTACTGGAACATTTGTAATGATGTTCAAAACCGAAGTATCTAAAAAATATCACTACTTGGATATGACAGAACAATATCACTGCTGATAGCAACATGACTAAAAATGGAAGCCAAGTCCAATTATGCAAATCAATGAGACTAGCACATATGTATGACAAAGTACATTCCAGAAACAATTTCAACCAGATCACTACAATCTTTAGTTGGCAAATGATTTGTCCCAGCCATTATATAAGAAAAACAAACAAAAAAATAGAGGGAAAAGGGAGTTGATGTACCCATCTCAGGCAGTCATATAACCAAAAATGTACACAGGTTAAACAAGTGTTGACAAGCCCATAAAGGGTTACACAGATTAAACAAGTGTTGTCAAGCCCATAAAGGCCATTGCATGGAACTGCTATCTATAATCAAGGAAAAAAACATTTTGCATATGGATAATATTAATATGAACTAGCAGTATACTCCCTCCGTTCCCAAATACAAGTCTTTCTAGAGATTCCAACAAATGACTATATACAGAGCAAAATAAGTGAATCTGCACTCTAAAATGTCTACATACATCTGTATATTGTAATCCATTTGAAATTTCTTAAAAGACTTATATTTAGGAACGGAGGGAGTACTTCACAACGGACGGGCTTACAGGTTATGGACGGATGACTTAGATCACACGAACAAGTTTGGCCTTGAGGCCTTGAAGGTCGTCTGCAGTTTCCTACTTGGTGGCCTGACCTTCTGGTAGACCAGCAGGAACCTGATGTCTGACTTGTGAAACTGCTTAGTGTTATCACGCTTGCAGATGTTGGGAGTGGACAGTGGCTGTCTTGATGATCTGGATGCAGCACAGTGGCGAGAAGCCATCTCAGTGTACATCTGCTCGACCGCGCCATTGAGGGTGGTGTCGCTGTACTCGTTGTACATGTTGTGGTATCCTGTCCTGCTTTGGTAACGCAGCCAGATACCAAAGTTCTCGATTGTGGTGGGGTTCTTCTCAAAAATCTACAGATTGAACAAAAGCAACACTATAAGCCAGACATGCACTAGAAGCCATTGATTGAATTCTTTTACAGCAGACGCATGTAGCATTTTGACCAACGAGAACAGTTGGTGGTACACTAATGCAAATAAATTAACAACGATCTCACACTCGGATATCCTTCTAATGGCATTGCCAAGTTAGTACGATTCAACCACGGGAGTAAACTAAAATGAGCGTGGAAGAAGAACTCACCTCGTTGAAGGCGAGGATCTGGCCGTTGCTCTTCTTCACGCATTCTCGAGAGGCTTCCAAATTTGAATCATGTCCTCACCAGAACTTGGACTTGGCGCGGACCTCGTTGGTGGCCCAGAGCTTCATGCGGTAGATCCTGGGATGATCCTCGGTCGGCGTCGGCAGGCCCCTCCCGACCACCTGGTACTGGTGGAACTGCACTGGCGCGAGCGCCAAATGGTCAGTTCAGATCACACGACGAGAAATAATCCCCGTGATAGCGGTGCGTACGAGAAAGAGGAGCTCACCCTGAACGCGACCATCCTGGCCGGAGTTGCTGAGGTCGCCGTGCGGCGGTGGGGGGCGATGGGCTTGCTGCCGTGCGATGCTCCGAGACGGCGGCGGCGCCGCGAAAGGGTTTAGGGTTCGGGGGGATTTATAGATTATAGGCAGAGTGCGACGAGGCCGAAGAGGCGGGTGAAGGACGAGGCGTAAAACCCTAGTGGGCCAGGAACATTGTGGGGTGGGTATATCATCGTAAGCCCAAAGGCCCAGCAGGTCTTTTCTTTTCTTTTCTTTTCTTTTCTTTTTCTCATGAGGTGATTTCGTTTCTAGAAAGGGTTTAAGGTTCAAAAGGTGAAGTTACCGATGCAAGAGTGTGAAGTTGGATACTGTTTGATCAAGGGCGATGGTTCAGTGTCGGATGAAATATTGTCATACGTACCGTGGTTAGAGTGATGATATAATAAACAGGTTACGCATTACCACCAGCCAGAGTTTCTTACACCACCGTAGACATTACATCAAGGCAAGCATCATGTGATCAAAGATTGATGCACCTACGAGAACAAACAATGATGCATCGATCCCCAAAGACAAAACAGGCAGCGATCAAGGTAAGAGAAGCGGCAGTCAAAACTTCAGTTCGCATAACAAGCACGGACGGAACTTCATAGCCTTCCCTCTGCCCTAGGATAACAGTCGCAATCCGCCAGACGACAATCTACGGGGCTGGCCAAAGCGCCACTGGCTGACTGGCTCCTTGTGTCGGCTGCAACTGCTACACCAAGACAGAGATACAACATAGAAAACTTAGAGCAAGTATAATAAGATGACATAAACAGGCTATAAGGACTAAAATATTCTATCTTTGCTTAGTTGGAGTAGTGAAAAGAGGAGAGAGAAAAGAAGCAAACTGTTCATTAGTAGTCAGCTGCAGTACGAGCCTCAGGACAATTTGTGAGGTTGTAAAGTAGGCCAACTATTATTAATAAAGTAGTACATATTTAAAATTTACTGATGTACATGGCAACTCCTTATAACCGATTGTTGGTTGTATTGTTAACCATGCTCTTACCGCGAACAGCACCACAGCCACCCTATGGATGCCATCGCCAACAACACACGAACACAATAGTAAGTTAATATACACACAAGCACTGAACTGGCGTTACCGGCAGGAAGGTCGGACAGAAAATATTGCATGGATAAATCACGACTGTCCTGGCCTAGTTTCTTTTTAACAGCAGATGTGTAGGCTAGTTACTCGTAGAAACCTTGTGGATGCCTGACCTTCCCATCTCCAATTCTCGATCAGCCCTAGAAGCTTAAAACTTTTCTAACCTGAAAATAACACGGTTAATTTGGTGAGTCCACCAAGAATATTTCATCACAATGCGTTGAATATAAGATTGCTGTCCTGTGCTTGCAAGTTGCAGCAGGTTCCAACAGGATAACAAAGGCTTGCTACTGCTGAACTGGATTAAAGTAGAAAGTAGTAGTTCCTTAGATCATAAGATAAGAGTGTGTTTGGATGAGGGGTCCTTTTTAGGGTGTCATTCAAGCTAAATACTGAAGCTCCTCAAAACAGTACCCAACACTCAAATATCCCCTGAATCTCAAAAGATAGTTCTGAATGACAGCGAAGTTACTAATAATAAAGCATCACTCAAATGCCAGGACATATAAACCAGCTTAGCTGAATAACAAATCAATTAGTATATCAATTATGTTATCATGTTCAGCCTAACTCACTTGGGCGGGACGCGGGTGGATATACAATCACACCTCTCGGGTCCAGACCCTCATGAACAGTTTTTTTCTCTTGTTTTCGTCTTAGTTTAGGTTAGTCTTCAAACGGTTTTTTTGTTGACGCATGGTAGATGCCACTGGTGTGGTAGGAACTGCTTTGCGCCTTCATGACATTCTTCTTCTAATATAGAGCGACAGGCATTTTGATGCGCGTCTGTTCGAGAGAGAGAAATAGAAGATGCCACTTATCCTACATGTTCCTTCATTTTGTTCTAACAAGATAAGAAGCTTACACTTTACGTTATTTCACAAAATACTACTCCCTCCAATACATATTAATTGCCACAGCTTTAGTACAAAGTTGTACTAAAGCCGTGACAATAAATATGTATCGGAGGGTACTAGAGAAAGAAAGAACACACTGTTATAAATTGGAGGGGCCAAAGCTTACTTACGTTTCAAAATATATTGTCTCCTCCGTGCCCGAGTGCTCCGTCGAGCAAAGTAGAAAACGAAAATACATACAACAAGACCCAGTTCAATAACTGCAGCCATTCTTAATCCTGTAAACAGGACAATTGAAATCACGTATAAAAAACATATTCTGCTCCAGAAACAGCTACAACTAGCATTCTGAAGGGAAAGTACCTCTTAGCTTCTGGATAAGATCTTCTATGTCAAGTGTATGTTTACTAGAAATTATGTCTGTTCCACCTAAATGTGCGACTGACAGCTCACTAAAACCATTGTCTGTCTCGGCAGCATCATGTCTCTTTTTACATGTGTTCGGACAATGGATGCCACTTTCATACTCATCACTTCCATCACAGCAATCTACAAACATAGAAACAGTATCAAAATTTCTGCTATTAACAAAACAGAATCCAGTAAATACTAAGTACAAACTAGTAAAGGAAGAGCATGATATGATAGTCTGCAAAATCAATAGCATACCGCAAATGTTATCATTCACAAACGAAGAGAACAAGATACGAGGAAGATCTCCAATGTTTGTACAATAAAATTTGCCTTCTGGGCAAGCCGAAGTGCCTGTATAATGCAAATAATGTGAATGACAACATTACATTAGTGAATATCTTGGGCAATGCTGTTAGCATCAAGTGAAGAGGAAAAATTGTTGTCTGGCAGAGTGTTCTAAAGTGAGCATTCAGAACTACAGGAAAAGTAACAGCGAGGCCTGCCACAATTGCAGTTAGCCCAACAACAAAAAACGCAATTGATAATGTGCACATGTGGTACTAGTGTAATGCATAAAGATCTGCAGTAGTTAGAGCTGGCCTAATAGCTCATACTGACCTAAACTGCCAGAAAATAAACTGCAAAGTACTGTCAAAGTTATGCATTTCACTCTTGCACTTAGTTTGGTGAATTGCAGTTTCAACTGGCGTAACTAAATCCGCAAGACAAAAGCTGGCCTGCTTTAATCAATTATAGTAGTACCTAACCGCGACATTCCAATCAGACGTAATCACATCAGCAAAATCGACCAGATCTACACAGTTGGGGACTTCGCAGTCAAGTTCAGGCAAATCCAGGGCAGATAGGGAAAAACCTGGCTCGTCGGTTCCATCGGTGCAATCGCAGTATCCATCGTTGAGCCGGCTCCTGGGGAAGGAGCCCGAGCCGTCCCTGCAGGCAATCACCTGCGGCGCGAAGTACGCCTCGTCTGCAGAAACAATTTTATCAGGATGAGAGGAGGAAATAGATGCGGAGGAGGGGCGCACAGGCATCTGGCTCGTTCACCCTGGGGAGAAACTCCGACTAGCGGTGGCACGGCGTCGGCGGCGCCGGCGAGGAGTAGGAGCAGGAGAGTGGCGGGAGCGGCGGAGGAGACCAGGCGACGACTTTGTTGTCGGGGCGTCATCAGACGTTGGATGCGACCTTCCATTGGTCCGGATCTCTAGGAGTCAGGGCAACTCCAATTACGCATTTCATCCGCTGAGTCCGTTTGGATCCGCGTGGGTTTAAGACTGCTCATAGTGGGGAGTAAAGAGTAGTAACTTGTTGATGTTACTAGTTTATGTTACTATCTTCATAGTGGATAGTAACATATGAATGGTATCATGAAAAAATTCATTTATTAGGCTATAGACTTAATATGCCTTGAAATGTGTGATGTTACAGTAACTAGCTAAGTTATCACAAACCCCTCTCTCCTCATTAATTAGCTGCCACATAAGCAATTTTATATTGAAATGTGTGATGTTACTAGTTAAGTTACTCCCCTTGTGACTAGTCTAAATCATGACCCAACACGACGACTTATTTGACAATTTTATTTATTTTATGTTTGCGTGAACTAAATCAAATTTGCATCCACACGGATAAGGCTAGTCATAGGTCATATTTGGTTCAGCTTTTATCGACAGATTCCGCTGTCGCGCAGTAGAATCTGAACCAAAGGGCGAAGCAGCCCAGGACGTGCTTTCCAAAATTTGGTTCCGCTGCGGGTTAAAATCTGAAGAAAAAAAACTGTATCAGCTGGTTTGCCAAATGACCTATATTTTTTTCACATCAAATTTTCCACAGTTGTTTTTTCATAGCAGATTTTTCACAACTGCTTTTAGAAATCCACAGCCGAACCAAACATGACCTATAGTGGGAGTAACTTAGAGCAACTTCAATGAGACGACCCATTTCGTCCGCCACCGTCCGTTTGGGTCGGCCGGACATAAAACGCGGCCCAACGCGCCGACCCAAATGGACGCGTGTCCGCGGGCGACCCATTCCCGGTCCATTTTTTGAGCCGAAATTGCGTCGGAGCAGACACGCGACGGACGCGCGCACGCTCGCCTTCTCCTCCCCCGGGGCCCGCTGGTCGGTGGCACATTGGTATAAAATGGACTCCAGCGACAAGTTCTTTTTACACGGTTTCCTTTGCGACTCCGACGATTCGTCATCCGACGACGAGGAGGAGATATTGGATGTCGTGTTGGTCCATCACCACCTCAACAGCCAGCGGCCGTTGTTCCGTGGCTCCATTCCGGGCCACTTTCCAGCATTGAATCGCAACCGAGATAGCGGGCATTTCCTTCTTTAGAAGGACTACTTTGATACAACAAACCCGTTGTTTAAACATTAAAAATTTCGTCGTTGTTTCCGCATGAGCAGGCATCTTTTCAACCGTATTAGAGAGGGGGTGGGCGGCTATGATGACTATTTCGAGTGCAAAGAGGATGCCGTCGGCAAGATTGGTTTCTCCTCTTATCAGAAATGCACTGCCGCCATCGGAATGCTTGCATACAGAGTGCCCGGTGATCTCATTGACGAGTACGTCAGTACGAGCGAGTCTACATGCCTAGAGTCCCTGTATAAGTTCTGCAAGGTTGTTGTTGTTGTGTTTGGCCCTGAGTATTTGAAAGAGCCGACAGCTGAAGATACACCCCGTTTGTTGGCGATGAATGCCAGTAGGGGCTTCCCAGGGATGCTTGACAGCATAGACTGCATGCACTGGGAGTGGAAGAACTGCCCTTCTGCATGGCAAGGGCAGTATAAGGGCCATGTCAGGGCTTGCACTGTCATACTAGAGGCCGTGGCGTCTCAAGATCTCTGGATCTGGCACTTTTTCTTTGGCATGGCTGGATCACACAATGATATCAACGTGCTTCAACGCTCGTCGGTGTTTGCTAGGCTTGCCAAAGACTACAGCCCACCGGTGAACTTTACTGTCAAGGGTCACAACTACGACAAAGGATACTACCTGGGTGACGGTATCTATCCTTAGTGGATCGCTATTGTCAAGACAACACCCAACCCTGACGGAGAAAAGAGGAAAATATTTGCCCAAAAGCAAGAGAGTCATAGGAAGGATGTTGAGCGTGGCTTTGGTGCTTTGCAATCTCGATGGGGCATCATTCGGTATCCTGCTAATACCTGAAGCACGCAGAAACTGTGGGAGGTGATAACTGCTTGTGTGATCATGCACAATATGATCGTAGAAAACGAGCACCCGAAACGTCTGTACAATTAAGGGTTTCAGTTTTAGGGTGAGAATGTTGTGCCTGAGCATGGAGGAGCGGCAATTGCAAAATGATTTGGTTGAGCATATGTGGGCTCATGTTGGCAACCAATAGATGTATCTTCTTTTATTTGTTTGCAAAACTATGTGAAACATTTATTTTTGTATTCGGCTTGTAAACTATACTATTTTATTCGGTGACAATATGTTTGAATGCAATTCATCAATGTAAATTAGGGCGGCCAGCCGGCCAAGCCGGCACATATGGGTCGGCGTGTTGGGCACGCTGCCGACCCATATCTAAAACAGGACGGACGCCGGGTGGGCGGTCGACCCAAACGGACAAAAAGCGGACGAAATTACCGTCCGTTTGGGTCGCCCCATTGGAGTTGCTCTTAACAAGTAACATAGCGCACTCCAAGAAATTTTTTCTTATGTGGCAAGTAATTAATGAGATGTGGTAACATAATATGTTACTGTAACGTAACGCTTTCCAAGATAAGATGGGTCTACAAACTAATAAATGAAGCCATATAAGGTACTACTATTATGTTACTTTGCATTATGAAGGTAGTAACTTAGGCTAGTGTCATATGCATGACACTAGTCTAAGTTACTCCCCACTATGACCATGACCGGCCTAAGAGACGGACGCGTCGCATGTCCGCTCGGTATTCGTCCCGAACCCATGCGACAGCTACCCAACCACCACATGACGGTCCTTTTTAAATGACACGCGTGGGGTGCCTCGAAAGCATGACCATGACGTCAACTCTCCCTATGAGCGGCGGCACGTGGCACCTTGCCGCCCGGGGTTGCGTCCTCGTGCGCGCCCGCAGGTATGTGCTTGTCGCGACGTGACAACACTACTGGTAGTAGGTCATCCATGTACCTTGGCCGGACGTGCACCTACCAAACGGCTGGTGTTTGAACCTGGAAAGGGTTCCAGTGCTAGTCGTTCTGGCCTCTGGTTGCGCGGGGGCTTCAAAATTGTGTCTACATCGTTTGGAAACCACCTGAAGCGGTATTGAGGACCGAACTAATTCAGTTTTATAAGTTTTTTTTAAAACTTGGAACATCTCATTCCATTAACCACTGTGTCGTGCCATATCATTGGGAACCAAATCATGGATGAAGGTGGGTGCATCACCCGGCCAAACGGGTTGGGGCTCATACACCATCTTCGAATCATACGTTGCTAATGCATAAAAAACACTATTACATGTCCGAAGGCAATAACCAATAGAAAAAGAATTAAAGCGCAGCATAGCCAGGGCTTTAATCCCCCTAAATAGGACACCATTGGGCGCAAGATCGAAACTCTTAGAATTGTTAACGGCTTGGACCAGCAGCTGTGAATCTGTTTCGACCATGACATTGGTCATCCCCCCTTGTATGGACTGATTCATAGCCTGGACACAGGCCACTGCCTCCGCTTGCAAACTGTCTTGAACATGGTCCATCTTACCCGCTCCTGAACCCATTACTTCTCTCTATACATCTCTTATCAGAAAGCCTCAACCTGAGCAACCTCCTCTCTTCAGATGAGCCACAAAGCTGCCATCAATGTTAATTTTCAGGACATCGTGTGGAGGGGGCTCCCAGCTCGAGCAGGTTTCAAGCTTGCTTGCCAAAAAATTCAAGAAATTTGGTTTGATAAGTTGATATACCAGGGTTTATTCGTTTTAAAGTTGAAGAACCATTTATATACTTACAAAATAGTTCAGGACGAAAAATATTCCCACCACCTTAAAAAATGCCAGCCAGGTACACACACCCTCATTGCACAAAAATAAAATACACACGTTGCCAAAATGAAAAGGGTGCACTCCCCTTGACCAATCGTTGTCGGAGCAGGCAAAACAACTCAACAGGTCCAGAACCGTTGTCCTGCCTGTCTATCCCTTCGAGAACAACACTGGAAATGCAACACATTGGTATCAAGCGTATAAGTTATCTGATTACTGCTCTTCATGGAGTCAGTTTGCATCAGCAATTCTGTAGGAGTTTGATCTGAACATGCATCATGACTGCATGCGGGATTTGCTAGTGCTGACACGGGTGGGATCAGTACAGGAATAATGCAATAATTTCAACCAGTTGGTATACCAAGTATGGCTGTATGAAGGGGCTATGAGTGAAGCATTGCTGGTAACTTAGTTTGTTTTAGGACTAAAGGAAGAAATCATTCTACCGTGGAAATTCAGTTATCCTTGTCAGTCAACACAGCGGCCGAATATGCATTGGTGCAGGAGGCAATGTTGGAGAGAAACAGAGGTCAACAAGGGCGTTTTCATAGAAATGGAGGATACAGAACATAGCAAACTTGAGAGCCAATACAGAGAACACAATTTGCAGTTGGGGAGATTTGGAAAGCCAAACAAATCAAGGATTATAGAAGGGCCAATGGCCTCTATTATAGTTGTGGAGAGAAATATGCTCCTGGACACTTGTGCAAAAAAATGAAGTGCGGGCCAAGGCTGCTGCTATTAGTACAAAGGACCAAGTGTATTTGGAAGATGCTATGTTGGATGCCCTGGCTGTGGAAGAATCTGCAGCCGAGCTGCTGCATTTCTGTCTATTAGTGCTCTGTCTGGTTCACAAAATCCCAAGACAATTAGATTAAGAGCCATGGTGGACAATAAGGTCATGCTCCTGTTGGTGGACTCTGGCAGTTCACATACTTTCATTGACCAACTGTTAGTGGATAGGCTACAGTGTACTACTACTGCACTTCCTGCCCCTCTGAAAGTGAAAGTGGCAACTGGTGAGTTCATGTAGTGTGATCAAGAAGTCTAGGGGCTCAAATGGTGGATTGAGGGTCATACATTCACTAGTGACATGAAGGTTGTTCCCTTTGGAGGCTGTGACGTCATTTTGGGCATGGGTTGGCTGAAGGAGTGGGGTCCTATGACCTGTCATTGGGAAGAAAATGGATCCAGATTCCAACATCAGGACAGGACCAGATGATTACTTTACAAGGCATGCAAGATAAACCTGTCACACAGATTAAAGAACTCACTGCAAAGCAAATTGAAAAGTGTCTTAAAGGAAATGATGTTTGGGCTACAACTGTATTAGCCCCGAAGGCGGGTATATCTGTTCAAACTACACCTGAAGGTATTCAACAACTTCTAACTGAATATCGTGATGTGTTCCAAAAACCACAACAGTTGCCACCACATAGGGCATTTGATCATGCCATTTCTCTTTTACCCGATAGTGTTCCAGTGAATTCTAGACCATATAGATACTCTCCTTTGCAAAAGGATGAAATTGATAAGCAGGTGTGTCGTGGAATTGTCACAGCAGATGTCCTAGCAGAAGGACTTAGTCATGGAACAAGGAGTATGACCATTAACTCAACTTTGATGATTTTCACAGGCTGAATCCGATTTTTGGAACAAGGAGTATGACCATGAAGCTGCCAAGAAAGCCAGGGCCAAAATGAAAGCCGTCAAGAAAGCTGCCAAGAAGAATAAGAAGAAATTAACTGCTTCCAAGATGCTTGGACTGGACGACAATTCTGAGTCGGAGGTAGCCCTTGATTCCCTTGGCTCCTTTTTCAACCATCTTGATGAGACTGCTTATCATCAGGATGACATGGGGGCCAGTCAAGCGGTCGAAGAAGAGGTAACTATTATTTCCTCCGACTCAAAGCCTTTGCCAAGACAGAAAATTCGACGGGTAACCCGGAAAGTAAGCTTTTCACACCCCTTAGCTCATTTGGATCCTCACTTTCTTTTGAAGCAATAGCAGCACGAGAACCGACGACAAACTCGGACTAGCGGAGGTGAAGAGTTATCCTCTGGCTTACCATATACTCCAGCTCTGCGGAAACGTCGAAACGAGGGCCTTCAAAATTTAAACTCTTTTTATCAACTGGCGGGTCTCATTCGCCAGGCACTTAATTCTTCCGATTCAAACTATCAGGAGGCTTCTCACTCTTCCTCCGGTGACTCATCACAGACCCAGCTACCGGCTTTCAAAACTGCCCCTAGGTAACAACAATTACTTTTTATTCTCTACCTCCTTATGCTCTTATACGTGTACTTGTAGGGGAACGTAGTAATTTCAAAAAATTTCCTACGCACACGCAAGATCATGGTGATGCATAGCAACGAGAGGGGAGAGTGTTGTCTACGTACCTCGTAGACCGGAAGCGGAAGCGTTAGCACAACGCGGTTGATGTAGTCATACGTCTTCACGGCCCGACCGATCAAGCACCGAAACTACGGCACCTCCGAGTTCTAGCACACGTTCAGCTCGATGACGATCCCCGGACTCCGATTCAGCAAAGTGTCGGGGAAGAGTTCCGTCAGCACGACGGCGTGGTGACGATCTTGATGTTCTACCATCGCAGGGCTTCGCCTAAGCACCGCTACAATATTATCGAGGATTATGGTGGAGGGGGGCATCGCACACGGCTAAGAGAACGATCACGAAGATCAACTTGTGTGACCATGGGGTGTCCCCCTGCCCCCGTATATAAAGGAGCAAGGGGGGAGGAGGCCGGCCCTAGGAGGGGCGCGCCAGGGGAGTAGGATTCCTACTCCTAGTTGGAGTAGGTTTCCTCCTTTCCTAGTCCAACTAGGAGAAGGGGGGAAAGGGGGGAAGAGGGGAAGGAAGGGAGAGAGGGGCCGCGCCCCAAACCCCTTGTCCAATTCGGACTGGGCTTGGGAGGGGCGCGCGCCACCTCCTGGTCCTTCCCACTAAGGCCCATTAAGGCCCATTGCTTCTTCCTCGTATTCCCGTAACTTCCCGGTACCTCCGAAAATACCCGAATCACTCGGAACCTTTCCGATGTCCGAATATAGTCGTCCAATATATCGATCTTTACGTCTCGACCATTTCGAGACTCCTCGTCATGTCTCCGATCTCATCTGGGACTCCGAACTCCTTTGGTACATCAAAACATATAAACTCATAATGAAACTGTCATCAAAACCTTAAGCGTGCGGACCCTACGGGTTCGAGAACAATGTAGACATGACCGAGACACGTCTCCGGTCAATAACCAATAGCGGAACCTGGATGCTCATATTGGCTCCCACATATTCTACGAAGATCTTTTATCGGTCAGACCGCATAACAACATACTTTGTTCCCTTTGTCATCGGTATGTTACTTGCCCGAGATTCGATCGTCGGTATCTCAATACCTAGTTCAATCTCGTTACCGACAAGTCTCTTTACTCGTTTCGTAATACATCATCTCGCAACTAACTCATTAGTTGCAATGCTTGCAAGGCTTATGTGATGTGCATTACCGAGAGGGCCCAGAGATACCTCTCCGACAATCGGAGTGACAAATCCTAATCTCAAAATACGCCAACCCAACATGTACCTTTGGAGACACCTGTAGAGCTCCTTTATAATCACCCAGTTACGTTGTGACGTTTGGTAGCACACAAAGTGTTCCTCCGGCAAACGGGAGTTGCATAATCTCATAGTCATAGGAACATGTATAAGTCATGAAGAAAGCAATAGCAACATACTAAACGATCGGGTGCTAAGCTAATGGAATGGGTCATGTCAATCACATCATTCTTCTAATGATGTGATCCCGTTAATCAAATAACAACTCTTTTGTTCATGGTTAGGAAACATAACCATCTTCGATTAACGAGCTAGTCAAGTAGAGGCATACTAGTGACACTCTGTTTGTCTATGTATTCACACATGTATGATGTTTCCGGTTAATACAATTCTAGCATGAATAATAAACATTTAGCATGATATAAGGAAATAAATAATAACTTTATTATTGCCTCTAGGGCATATTTCCTTCAGTCTCCCACTTGCACTAGAGTCAATAATCTAGTTCACATTGCCATGTGATTCAACACTAATAGTTCACATCACCATGTGATTAACACCCATAGTTCACATCGTCATGTGACCTACACCCAAAGGGTTTACTAGAGTCAGTAATCTAGTTCACATTGCTTATGTGATTAACACCCAATGAGTACTAAGGTGTGATCATGTTTTGCTTGTGAGATAATTTTAGTCAACGGGTCTGTCACATACAGATCCGTAAGTATTTTGCGAATTCTATGTCTACAATGCTCTGCACGGAGCTACTCTAGCTAATTGCTCCCACTTTCAATATGTATCTAGATCGAGACTTAGAGTCATCCAGATCGGTGTCAAAACTTGCATCGACGTAACTTTTTACGACGTACCTTTTGTCACCTCCATAATCGAGAAATATTTCCTTATTCCACTAAGGATAATTTTGACCGTTGTCCAGTGATCTACTCTTAGATCATTATTGTACTCCCTTGCCAAAATCAGTGTAGGGTATACAATAGGTCTGGTACACAGCATGGCATACTTTATAGAACCTATGGCTGAGGCATAGGGAATGACTTTCATTCTCTTTCTATCTTCTGCCGTGGTCGGGCTTTGAGTCTTACTCAATTTCACACCAGGCAAGAACTCTTTCTTTGACTGTTCCATTTTGAACTTACTTCAAAATCTTGTCAAGGTATGTACTCATTGAAAAAACTTATCAAGCGTCTTGATCTATCTCTATAGATCTTGATGCTCAATATGTAAGCAGCTTCACCGAGGTCTTTCTTTGAAAAACTCCTTTCAAACATTCCTTTATGCTTTGCAGAATAATTCTACATTATCTCCGATCAACAATATGTCATTCACATATACTTATCGGAAATGTTGTAGTGCTCCCACTCACTTTCTTGTAAATACAGGCTTCACCGCAAGTCTGTATAAAACTATATGCTTTGATCAACTCATCAAAGCGTATATTCCAACTCTGAGATGCTTGCACTAGTCCATAGATGGATCGCTGGAGCTTGCACATTTTGTTAACACCTTTAGGATTGACAAAACCTTCTGGTTGCATCATATACAACTCTTCTTTAAGAAATCCATTAAGGATTGCAGTTTTGTTATCCATTTGCCAGATTTCATAAAATGCGGCAATTGCTAACATGATTCGTACAGACTTTAAGCATCGATACGAGTGAGAAAATCTCATCGTAGTCAACACCTTGAACTTTTTCAAAAACCTTTTTCGACAAGTCTAGCTTTGTAGATAGTAATACTACTATCAGCGTCCGTCTTCCTCTTGAAGATCCATTTAATCTCAATGGCTTGCCGAACATCGGGCAAGTCAACCAAAGTCCATACTTTGTTTTTATACATGGATCTCATCTCAGATTTCATGGCCTCAAGCCATTTTGCGGAATCTGGGCTCATCATCGCTTCCTCATAGTTCGTAGGTTCGTCATGGTCAAGTAACATGACCTCCAGAACAGGATTACCATACCACACTGGTGCGGATCTTACTCTGGTTGACCTACGAGGTTCAGTAGTAACTTGATCTGAAGTTTCATGATCAATATCATTAGCTTCCTCACTAATTGGTGTAGGTGTCACAGGAACCAGTTTCTGTGATGAACTACTTTCCAATAAGGGAGCAGGTACAGTTACCTCATCAAGTTCTACTTTCCTCCCACTCACTTCTTTCGAGAAAAACTCCTTCTCTAGAAAGGATCCATTCTAAGCAACGAATATCTTGCCTTCAGATCTGTGATAGAAGGTGTACCCAACTGTCTCCTTTGGGTATCCTATGAAGACGCATTTCTCCGATTTGGGTTTGAGCTTATCAGGATGAAACTTTTTCACATAAGCATCACAACCCCAAACTTTAAGAAACGACAACTTTGGTTTCTTGCCAAACCATAGTTCATATGGTGTCGCCTCAACGGATTTAGATGGTGCCCTTTTTAACGTGAATGTAGCTGTCTCTAATGCATAACCCCAAAACGATAGCGGTAAATCTGTAAGAGACATCATAGATCGCACCATATCTAATAAAGTATGGTTATGACGTTCGGACACACCATTACACTGTGGTGTTCCAGGTGGCGTGAGTAGTGAAACTATTTCACATTGTTTTAACTGAAGGCCAAACTCGTTAACTCAAATATTTTATTTCTGCGATCATATCGTAGAAACTTTTATTTTTGTTACGATGATTCTCCACTTCACTCTGAAATTCTTTGAACTTTTCAAATGTTTCAGACTTTGTGTTTCATCAAGTAGATATACTCATATCTGCTCAAATCATCTGTGAAGGTCAGAAAATAACGATACCCGCCGCGAGCTCCAACACTCATCGGATCGCATACATCAGTATGTATTATTTCCAATAAGTCAGTTGCTCGCTCCATTGTTCTGGAGAACGGAGTCTTAGTCATCTTGCCCATGAGGCATGGTTCGCAAGCATCAAGTGATTCATAATCAAGTGATTCCAAAAGTCCATCAGCATGGAGTTTCTTCATGCGCTTTACACCAATATGACCTAAACGGCAGTGCCACAAATAAGTTGCAATATCATTATTAACTTTGCATCTTTTGGCTTCAATATTATGAATATGTGTATCACTATGATCGAGATCCAATGAACCATTTTCATTGGGTGTGTAACCATATAAGGTTTTATTCATGTAAACAGAACAACAATTTGTTCTCTTACTTAAATGAATAACCGTATTGCAATAAACATGATCAAATCATATTCATGCAAACACCAAATAACACTTATTTAGGTTCAACACTAATCCCAAAAGTATAGGGAGTGTGCGATGATGATCATATCAATCTTGGAACTACTTCCAACACACATCGTCACCTCACCCTTAACTAGTCTTTGTTCATTCTGCAACTCCCGATTCAAGTTACTAATCATAGTAACTGAACTAGTATCAAATACTGAGGGGTTGCTATAAACACTAGTAAAGTACACATCAATAACATGTATATCAAATATACTTATGTTCACTTTGCCATCCTTCTTATCCGCCAAATACTTGGGGCAGTTCCACTTCCAGTGACCAGTCCCTTTGTAGTAGAAGCACTTAGTCTCAGGCTTAGGATCAGACTTGGGCTTCTTCACTTGAGTAGCAACTTGCTTGTCGTTCTTCTTGAAGTTCCCCTTCTTCCCTTTGCCCTTTTCTTGAAACTAGTGGTCTTGTCAACCATCAACACTTGATGCTCTTTCTTGATTTCTACCTTCATCGATTTCATCATCATGATAAGCTCGGGAGTCGTTTTCGTCATACCTTGCATACTATAGTTCATCACGAAGTTCTACTAACTTGGTGATGGTGACTAGAGAATTCTGTCAATCACTATCTTATATGGAATATTAACTCTCACTTGATTCAAGCGATTGTAGTACCCAGACAATCTGAGCACATGCTCACTAGTTGAGCGATTCTCCTCCATCTTTTAGCTATAGAACTTGTTGGAGACTCCATGTCTCTCAACTCGGGTATTTGATTGAAATATTAACTTCAACTCCTGGAACATCTCATATGGTCCATGACGTTCAAAACGTCTTTGAAGTCCCGATTCTAAGCCGTTAAGCATGGTGCACTAAACTATCAAGTAGTCATCATATTGAGCTAGCCAAACGTTCATAACGTCTGCATCTGCTCCTGTAATAGGTCTGTCACCTAGCGGTGCATCAAGGACATAATTCTTCTATGCAGCAATGAGGATAATCCTCAAGTTACGGACCCAGTCCGTGTAATTGCTACCATCATATTTCAACTTAGCTTTCTCTAGGAACATATCAAAATAAACACAGGGAAGCAACAATGCGAGCTATTGATCTACAACATAATTTGCAAAATACTATCAGGACTAAGTTCATGATAAATTTAAGTTCAATTTAATCATGTTACTTAAGAACTCCCACTTAGACAGACATCCCTCTAATCCTCTAAGTGATCACGTGATCCAAATCAACTAAACCATGTCCGATCATCACGTGAGATGGAGTAGTTTCAATGGTGAACATCACTATGTTGATCACATCTACTATATGATTCACGCTCGACCTTTCGGTCTCCGTGTTCCGAGGCCATATCTGTATATGCTTGGCTCGTCAAGTATAATCTGAGTATTCCGCGTGTGCAACTGTTTTGCACCCGTTGTATTCGAACGTAGAGCCTATCACACCCGATCATCATGTGGTGTCTCAGCACGAAGAACTTTTGCAACGGTGCATACTCAGGGAGAACACTTCTTGATAATTAGTGAGAGATCATCTTAAAATGCTACCGTCAATCAAAGCAAAATAAGATGTATAAAAGATAGACATCACATGCAATCAAAATATGTGACATGATATGGCCATGATCATCTTGCGCCTTTGATCTCCATCTCCAAAGTATTGTCATGATCTCTATCGTCACCGGCATGACACCATGATCTCCATCATCTTGATCTATATCAATGTGTCGTTACATGGTCGTCTCATCAACAATTGCTCTTGCAACTATTGCTATCGCATAGCGATAAAGTAAAGCAATTATTTGGCGCTTGCATCTTATGCAATGGAGAGACAACCATAAGGATTTTGCCAGTTGCCGATAACTTCAACAAAACATGATCATCTCATACAACAACTTATATCTCATCACGTCTTTGACCATATCACATCACAACATGCCCTGCAAAAACAAGTTAGACGTCCTCTACTTTGTTGTTGCAAGTTTTACGTGGCTGCTACGGGCTAAGCAAGAACCAATCTTACCTACGCATCAAAACCACAACGATAGTTTGTCAAGTTGGTGCTGTTTTAACCTTCGCAAGGACCGGGCGTAGCTACACTCGGTTCAACTAAAGTTGGAGAAACTGACACCTGCCAGCCACCTGTGTGCAAAGCATGTCGGTAGAACCAGTCTCACGTAAGCGTACGCGTAATGTCGGTCCAGGCCGCTTCATCCAACAATGCCGCCGAACCAAAGTATGACATGCTGGTAAGCAGTATGACTTATATCGCCCACAACTCACTTGTGTTCTACTCGTGCACAACATCAACGCATAAAACCAGGCTCGGATGCCACTGTAGGGGGACGTAATAATTTCAAAAAAATTCCTACGCACACGCAAGATCATGGTGATGCATAGCAACGAGAGGGGAGAGTGTTGTCTATGTACCCTCGTAGACCGGAAGCGGAAGCGTTAGCACAACGCGGTTGATGTAGTCGTACGTCTTCACGGCCCGACCGATCAAGCACCGAAACTAAGGCACCTCCGAGTTCTAGCACACGTTCAGCTCGACGACGATCCCCGGACTCTGATCCAGCAAAGTGTCAGGGAAGAGTTCCGTCAGCACAACGGCGTGGTGACGATCTTGATGTTCTACCGTCGCAGGGCTTCGCCTAAGCACCGCTACAATATTATCGAGGATTATGGTGGAGGGGGGCACCGCACACGGCTAAGAGAACGATCACGAAGATCAACTTGTGTGTCCATGGGGTGCCCGCCTGTTGGAAATATGCCCTAGAGGCAATGATAAATTGATTATTATTATATTTCCTTGTTCATGATAATCGTTTATTATCCATGCTAGAATTGTATTGATAGGAAACTCAGATACATGTGTGGATACATAGACAACACCATGTCCCTAGTAAGCCTCTAGTTGACTAGCTCGTTGATCAATGGATGGTTACGGTTTCCTGACCATGGACATTAGATGTCGTTGATAACGGGATCACATCATTGGGAGAATGATGTGATGGACAAGACCCAATCCTAAGCCTAGCACAAGATCATGTAGTTCGTATGCTAAAGCTTTTCTAATGTCAAGTATCATTTCCTTAGACCATGAGATTGTGCAACTCCCGGATACCGTAGGAGTGCTTTGGGTGTGCCAAACGTCACAACGTAACTGGGTGGCTATAAAGGTACACTACAGGTATCTCCGAAAGTGTCTGTTGGGTTGGCACGAATCGAGACTGGGATTTGTCACTCCGTGTAAACGGAGAGGTATCTCTGGGCCCACTCGGTAGGACATCATCATAATGTGCACAGTGTGATCAAGGAGTTGATCACGGGATGATGTGTTACGAAACGAGTAAAGAGACTTGCCGGTAACGAGATTGAACAAGGTATCGGGATACCGACGATCGAATCTCGAGCAAGTGTCGTACCGATGGACAAAGGGAATTGTATATGGGATTGATTAAGTCCTTGACATCGTGGTTCATCTGATGAGATCATCGTGGAACATGTGGGAGCCAACATGGGTATCCAGATCCCGCTGTTGGTTATTGACCGGAGAGTCATCTCGGTTATGTCTGCATGTCTCCCGAACCCGTAGGGTCTACACAATTAAGGTTCGGTGACGCTAGGGTTATAGAGATATTAGTATGCAGTAACCCGAAAGTTGTTCGGAGTCCCGTATGAGATCCCGGACGTCACGAGGAGTTCTGTAATGGTCCGGAGGTAAAGAATTATATATAGGAAGTGCTGTTTTGGCCATCGGGACAAGTTTCGGGGTCACCGGTATTGTACCGGGACCACCGGAAAGGTCCCGGGGGTCCACCGGGTGGGGCCACCTGCCCCGGGGGGCCACATGGGCTGTAGTGGGTGCGCCTTGGCCTATATGGGCCAAGGGCACCAGCCCCAAGAGGCCCATGCGCCAAGAATCAAGGGAGAGGAAGAGTCCTAAAGGGGGAAGGCACCTCCGAGGTGCCTTGGGGAGGAGGGACTCCTCCCTGGCCGCACCCTTCCTTGGAGGAAGGGCCAAGGCTGCGCCTCCCCCCTCTCCCTTGGCCCTATATATAGTGGGGGGAAGGGAGGGCAGCCCAACCTAAGCCCTGGCGCCTCCCTCTCCCTCCCATGACACACCTTCCTCCTCCCGCAGCGCTTGGCGAAGCCCTGTTGGAATCCCGCTACTTCCACCACCACGCCGTCGTGCTGCTGGATCTCCATCAACCTCTCCTTCCCCCTTGCTGGATTAAGAAGGAGGAGACGTCGCTGCTCCGTACGTGTGTTGAACGCGGAGGTGTCGTCCGTTCGGCGCTAGGATCATCGGTGATTTGGATCACGACGAGTACGACTCCATCAACCCCGTTCTCTTGAACGCTTCCGCGCGCGATCTACAAGGGTATGTATATCCACTCCTCCCTCGTTGCTAGATGACTCCATAGATAGATCTTGGTGACACGTAGGAAAATTTTGAATTTATGCTACGTTCCCCAACAGTGGTATCAGAGCTAGGTCTATGCGTAGTTTCTATGCACGAGTAGAACACAAAGTAGTTGTGGGCGTTGATTTTGTTCAATATGCTTAGCGTTACTAGTCCAATCTTGATTCGGTGGCATTGTGGGATGAAGCGGCCCGGACCGACCTTACACGTACTCTTACGTGAGACTGGTTCCGCCGACTGACATGCACTAGTTGCATAAGGTGGCTAGCGGGTGTCTGTCTCTCCCACTTTAGTCGGATCAGATTCGATGAAAAGGGTCCTTATGAAGGGTAAATAGCAATTGGCATATCACATTGTGGTTTTTGCGTAGGTAAGAAACGTTCTTGCTAGAAACCCATAGCAGCCACGTAAAACATGCAAACAACAATTAGAGGACGTCTAACTTGTTTTTGCAGGGTATGTTATGTGATGTGATATGGCCAAAAGGATGTGATGAATGATATATGTGATGTATGAGATTGATCATGTTCTTGTAATAGGAATCACGACTTGCATGTCGATGAGTATGACAACCGGCAGGAGCCATAGGAGTTGTCTTAATTTATTTATGACCTGCGTGTCAACATAAACGTCATGTAGTTACTTTACTTTATTGCTAACCGTTAGCTGTAGTAGTAGAAGTAATAGTTGACGAGACAACTTCATGAAGACACGATGATAGAGATCATGATGATGGAGATCATGGTGTCATGCCGGTGACGATGATGATCATGGAGCCCCGAAGATGGAGATCAAAAGGAGCAAAGTGATGATGGCCATATCATGTCACTATTTGATTGCATGTGCTGTTTATCATGTTTATACATCTTGTTTACTTAGAACGACGGTAGTAAATAATATGATCCCTCATAATAATTTCAAGAAAGTGTTCCCCCTAACTGTGCACCGTTGCGACAGTTTGTTGTTTCGAAGCACCACGTGATGATCGGGTGTTAGATTCTAACGTTCACATACAACGGGTGTTGACGAGCCTAGCATGTACAGACATGGCCTCGGAACACATGCGAAACACTTAGGTTAACTTGACGAGCCTAGCATGTACAGACATGGCCTCGGAACACAAGAGACCGAAAGGTCGAGCATGAGTCGTATGGTAGATACGATCAACATGAAGATGTTCACCGATGATGACTAGTCCGTCTCACGTGATGATCGGACATGGCCTAGTTGACTCGGATCATGTAATCACTTAGATGACTGGAGGGATGTCTATCTGAGTGGGAGTTCATAAGATGAACTTAATTATCCAGAACATAGTCAAAAGATCTTCGCAAATTATGTCGTAGCTCGCGCTTTAGTTCTACTTTTTAGATATGTTCATAGAGAAAATTTAGTTGAAAGTTGATAGTAGTAATTATGCGGACTAGGTCCGTAAACTAAGGTTTGTCCTCATTGCTTCATAGAAGGCTTATGTCCTTAATGCACCGCTCAGTGTGCTGAACCTCGAACGTCGTTTGTGGATGTTGCGAACATCTGACATACACGTTTTGATGACTACATGATAGTTCAGTGCGTAATGCTAAATGGTTTAGAATTGAGGCACCAAAGACATTTTTGAAACATCACAAAACATATGAGATGTTCCGAGGGCTAAAATTGGGATTTCAGGCTCGTGCCCACGTCAAGAGGTATAAGACCTCCGACGATTTTCTTAGCCTGCAAACTAAGGGAGAAAAGCTCAATTGTTGAGCTTGTGCTCAGATTGCCTCAGTACAACAATCATTTGAATCGAGTGGGAGTTGATCTTCCAGATGAGAAAGTGATGTTTCTCCGAAGTCATTGCCACCAAGCTGCTAGAGCTTCGTGATGAACTATAATATATCAGGGACATATATGATGATCCTTGAGATATTCGCGATGTTTGACACCACAAAAGTAGAAATCAAGAAGGAGCATCAATTGTTGATGGTTGGTGAAACCACTAGTTTCAAGAAGGGCAAGGGCACGAAGGGATACTTCATGAAACGGCAATTCAGCTGCTGCTCTAGTGAAGAAACCCAAGGTTGAACCCAAACCCGAGACTAAGTGCTTCTGTAATAAGGGGAACAGCCACTGGAGCAGAATTACCCTAGATACTTGGTAGATGAGAAGGCTGGCAAGGTCGATAGAAGTATATTGGATATACATTGTGTTGATGTGTACTTTACTAGTACTCCTAGTAGCACCAGGGTATTAGATACCGGTTCGGTTGCTAAGTGTTAGTAACTCGAAATAAAAGCTACGGAATAAACGGAGACTAGCTAAAGGTGAGCTGACGATATGTGTTGGAAGTGTTTCCAATGTTGATATGATCAAGCATCGCACACTCCCTCTACCATCGAGATTGGTGTTTGCGTTGAGCATAGACATGATTGGATTATGTCTATCGCAATACGGTTATTCATTTAAGGAGAATAACGGTTACTCTGTTTATTTGAATAATACCTTCAATGGTCTTGCACCTAAAATGAATGGTTCATTGAATCTCGATCGTAGTGATACACATGTTCATGCCAAAAGATAGTAATGATAGTACCACCTACTTGTGGCACTGCCACTTAAGTCATATCGGTATAAAACGCATGAAGAAGCTCCATGTTGATGGATCTTTGGACTCACTCATCTTTGAAAGGTTTGAGACATGCGGACCATGTCTATTGGTGTATATGCATGAAGAAACTCCATGCAAATGGACCGTTTGGACTCACTTGATTTTGAATCACTTGAGACATGCAAATCATACCACATGGGCAAGATGACTGAAAGCCTTGTTTTCAGTAAAATGGAACTAGAAAGCAACTTGTTGGAAGTAATACATTTTGATGTGTGCAATCCAATGAGTGCTGAGGCATGTAGTGGATATCGTTATGTTCTTACTTCACAGATGATTTGAGTAGATGTTGAGTATATTTACTTGATGAATCACGAGTCTGAATTATTGAAAGGTTCAAGTAATTTCAGGGTGAAGTTGAAAGATCGTCGTGACAAGAGGATAAAATATCTATGATATGATCATAGAGATGAATATCTGAATTACGAGTTTGGCACAGAATTAAGACATTGTGGAAATTGTTTCACAACTAATACAGCCTGGAACACCATAGTGTGATGGTGTGTCCGAACATCATAATTGCACCCTATTGGATATGATGCATACCATGATGTCTCTTATCGAATTACCACGATAGTTTATGGGTTAGGCATTAGAGACAACCACATTCACTTTAAATAGGGTACCACGTAATTCCGATGAGATGACACCGTATGAACTATGGTTTAGAGAAACCTAAGCTGTCATTTCTTAAAAGTTTGGGGCTGCGACGCTTATGTGGAAAAGTTTCAGGCTGATAAGCTCGAACCCAAAGCGGATAAATGCATCTTCATAGGACACCCAAAACAGTTGGGTATACCTCCTATCTCAGATCCGAAAGCAATAAGGGATTGTTTCTAGAATCGGGTCCTTTCTCGAGGAAAAGTTTCTCTTGAAAGAATTGAGTGGGAGGATGGTGGAGACTTGATGAGGTTATTGAACCGTCTCTTCAACTAGTGTGTGGCAGGGCACAGGAAGTTGTTCCTGTGTCACCTACACCAATTGAAGTGGAAGCTTATGATAGTGATCATGAAACTTCAGATCAAGTCACTACCAAACCTCGTGGGATAACAAGAATGCGTACTACTTCAGAGTGGTACATAATCCTGTCTTGGAAGTCATGTTGCTAGACAACAATGAACCTACGAGCTATGGAGAAGCGATGGTGGGCCTGGATTCCAAAATGGCTCGAGGCCATATAATCCGAGAGAGGATCCATATATGAAAAACAAAGTGTAGACTTTGGGAGAACTACTTGATGGTCGTAAGGCTGTTAGGTACATATGGATTTTAAAAGGAAGATGGACAATGATGGTAGGTATCACCATTAAGAAAGCTCGACTTGTCGTTAAGATGTTTTCCGACAAGTTCAAGGAGTTGACCGCGATGAGACTTTCTCACTCGTAGCGATGCTAAGAGTCTGTTGGAATTATATTGGCAATTACTGCATTATTTATGAAATCTTGCAGATAGGATGTCAAAACATTGTTTCCTCGACGATTTTCTTGAGGACTGAAATACAACCGGAAGGTTTTGTTAATCCTGAAAGATGCTAATAAGTATGCAAAGCTCCAGCAATCCTTCTAAGGACTGGAGTAAGCATCTCGGAGTTGGAATGTATGCTTTGATGAGATGATCAAATATTTTGGGTGTATACAATGTTTATGAGAAACTTGTATTTCCAAAGAAGTGAGTGGGAGCACTATAGAATTTCTGATGAGTATATGTTGTTGACATATTGTTGATCAGAAATGATGTAGAATTTCTGGAAAGCATGCAGAGTTATTTGAAAAGTGTTTTTCAATGGAAAACCTGGATTAGGCTACTTGAGTATTGAGCATTAAGATCTATAAGGATAGATCAAAATGTTTAATGGTACTTTCAAATGAGCACATACCTTGACATGATCTTGAAGGTGTTCAAGATGGATCAGTCAAAGAAGGAGTTCTTGCCTGAGTTGTAAGGTATGAAGTTAAGACTTAAAGCTCGACCACGGCAGAATAAAGAGAAAGGATGAAGGTCGTCCCCTATGCTTAAGACATAGGCTCTACAGTATGCTATGCTGTGTACCGCACCTGAAATGTGCCTTGCCATGAGTCAATCAAGGGGTACAAGAGTGATCTAAGAATGGATCACAGGACAGCGGTCAAAGTTATCCTTAGTAACTTGTGGACTAAGGAATTTTCTCGATTATGGAGGTGATAAAGAGTTCGACGTAAAGAGTTACGTCGATGCAAGCTTAACACCTATCCGGATAGCTCTGAGTAGAGATACCGGATACGTATAATGGAGCAACAATTTAGAATAGCTCCAAGTAGAACAGTTATTTGGAATAGCTCCAAATAGAACGTGGTAGCTGCATCTAGGAGATGACATAGAGATTTGTAAAGCACACATGGATCTGAAAGATTCAGACCCGTTGACTATAACATCTCTCACAAGCATAACATGATCAAACCCAGAACTCATTGAGTGTTAATCACATGGTAATGTGAACTAGATTATTGACTCTAGTAAACTCTTTGGGTGTTAGTCACATGGGGATGTGACCTTGAGTGTTAATCACATATCGATGTGAACTGGATTATTGACTCTAGTGCAAGTGGGAGACTGTTGGAAATATGCCCTAGAGGCAATAATAAATTGATTATTATTATATTTCCTTGTTCATGATAATCGTTTATTATCCATGCTAGAATTGTGTTGATAGGAAACTCAGATACATGTGTGGATACATAGACAACACCATGTCCCTAGTAAGCCTCTAGTTGGCTAGCTCGTTGATCAATGGATGGTTACGGTTTCCTGACCATGGACATTAGATGTCGTTGATAACGGGATCACATCATTGGGAGAATGATGTGATGGACAAGACCCAATCCTAAGCCTAGCACAAGATCATGTAGTCCGTATGCTAAAGCTTTTCTAATGTCAAGTATCATTTCCTTAGACCATGAGATTGTGCAACTCCCGGATACCGTAGGAGTGCTTTGGGTGTGCCAAACGTCACAACGTAACTGGGTGGCTATAAAGGTACACTACAGGTATCTCCGAAAGTGTCTGTTGGGTTGGCACGAATCGAGACTGGGATTTGTCACTCCGTGTAAACGGAGAGGTATCTCTAGGCCCACTCGGTAGGACATCATCATAATGTGCACAATGTGATCAAGGAGTTGATCACGGGATGATGTGTTACGAAACGAGTAAAGAGACTTGCCGGTAACGAGATTGAACAAGGTATCGGGATACCGACGATCGAATCTCAGGCAAGTGTCGTGCCGATAGACAAAGGGAATTGTATATGGGATTGATTAAGTCCTTGACATCGTGGTTCATCCGATGAGATCATCGTGGAACATGTGGGAGCCAACATGGGTATCCAGATCCTGCTGTTGGTTATTGACCGGAGAGTCATCTCGGTCATGTCTGCATGTCTCCCGAACCCGTAGGGTCTACACAATTAAGGTTCGGTGACGCTAGGGTTATAGAGATATTAGTATGCAGTAACCCGAAAGTTGTTCGGAGTCCCGTATGAGATCCCGGACGTCACGAGGAGTTCTGTAATGGTCCGGAGGTAAAGAATTATATATAGGAAGTGCTGTTTTGGCCATCGGGACAAGTTTCGGGGTCACCGGTATTGTACCGGGACCACCGGAAAGGTCCCGGGGGTCCACCGGGTGGGGCCACCTGCCCCGGGGGGCCACATGGGCTGTAGTGGGTGCGCCTTGGCCTATATGGGCCAAGGGCACCAGCCCCAAGAGGCCCATGCGCCAAGAATCAAGGGAGAGGAAGAGTCCTAAAGGGGGAAGGCACCTCCGAGGTGCCTTGGGGAGGAGGGACTCCTCCCTGGCCGCACCCTTCCTTGGAGGAAGGGCCAAGGCTGCGCCTCCCCCCTCTCCCTTGGCCCTATATATAGTGGGGGGAAGGGAGGGCAGCCCAACCTAAGCCCTGGCGCCTCCCTCTCCCTCCCATGACACACCTTCCTCCTCCCGCAGCGCTTGGCGAAGCCCTGTTGGAATCCCGCTACTTCCACCACCACGCCGTCGTGCTGCTGGATCTCCATCAACCTCTCCTTCCCCCTTGCTGGATTAAGAAGGAGGAGACGTCGCTGCTCCGTACGTGTGTTGAACGCGGAGGTGTCGTCCGTTCGGCGCTAGGATCATCGGTGATTTGGATCACGACGAGTACGACTCCATCAACCCCGTTCTCTTGAACGCTTCCGCGCGCGATCTACAAGGGTATGTATATCCACTCCTCCCTCGTTGCTAGATGACTCCATAGATAGATCTTGGTGACACGTAGGAAAATTTTGAATTTATGCTACGTTCCCCAACAGCCGCCTGCCCCCGTATATAAAGGAACAAGGGGGGAGGAGGCCGGCCCTAGGAGGGGCGCGCCAGGGGAGTAGGATTCCTACTCCTAGTTGGAGTAGGTTTCCTCCTTTCCTAGTCCAACTAGGAGAAGGGGGAAAAGGGGGGAAGAGGGGAAGGAAGGGAGAGAGGGGCCGCGCCCCAAACCTGTTGTCCAATTCGGACTGGGCTTGGGAGGGGCGCGCGCCACCTCCTGGTCCTTCCCACTAAGGCCCGTTAAGGCCCATTGCTTCTTCCTCGTATTCCCGTAACTTCCCGGTACCTCCGAAAATACCCGAATCACTCGGAACCTTTCTGATGTCCGAATTGTTGGGGAACGTAGTAATTTCAAAAAATTTCCTACGCACACGCAAGATCATGGTGATGCATAGCAACGAGAGGGGAGAGTGTGATCTACGTACCCTTGTAGATCGACAACGGAAGCGTTTGGTTGATGTAGTCGTACGTCTCCACGGCCCGACCGATCAAGCACCGAAACTACGGCACCTCCGAGTTCTAGCACACGTTCAGCTCGATGACGATCCCCGGACTCCGATCCAGCAAAGTGTCGGGGAAGAGTTCCATCAGCACGACGGCGTGGTGACGATCTTGATGTACTACTGTCGCAGGGCTTCGCCTAAGCACCGCTACAATATTATCGAGGACTATGGTGGAAGGGGGCACCGCACACGGCTAAGAATATGATCACGTGGATCAACTTGTGTTTCTCTGGGGTGCCCCTGCCTCCGTATATAAAGGCTCAAGGGGGGGGGCCGGCCGGCCTAGAGGTGGCGCGCCAGGAGGAGTCCTACTCCCTCCGGGAGTAGGATCCCTCCCCCCAATCCTAGTTGGAATAGGATTCGGAGGGGGGAAAAGAGAAAGGGGGGCCGGCCCCCTCTCCTTGTCCTATTCGGACCAAGGAGGGGAGGGGGGCGCGGCCCATCTTAGGCTGCCTCTTCTCTTTTCCACTAAGGCCCACTAAGGCCCATATACTCCCGGGGGGTTCGGTAACCCTCCCGGTACTCCGGTAAAATCCGATTTCACCCGGAACACTTCCATATCCAAACATAGGCTTCCAATATATCAATCTTATGTCTCGACCATTTCGAGACTCCTCGTCATGTCCGTGGATCACATCCGGGACTCCGAACAACCTTCGGTACATCAAAATGCATAAACTCATAATATAACTGTCATCGTAACCTTAAGCGTGCGGACCCTACGGGTTCGAGAACAATGTAGACATGACCGAGACACGTCTCCGGTCAATAACCAATAGCGGGACCTGGATGCCCATATTGGTTCCTACATATTCTACGAAGATCTTTTATCGGTCAGACCGCATAACAACATACGCTGTTCCCTTTGTCATCGGTATGTTACTTGCCCGAGATTCGATCGTCGGTATCCTATACCTAGTTCAATCTCGTTACCGGCAAGTCTCTTTACTCGTTCTGTAATGCATCATCCCGCAACTAACTTATTAGTTGCAATGCTTGCAAGGCTTAAGTGATGTGCATTACCGAGAGGGCCCAGAGATACCTCTCCGACAATCGGAGTGACAAATCCTAATTGAAAGTGCATTATATCGACTAGAGGGGGGGTGAATAGGCGATTTTTATGAAAGTCTTCAAAACGTGAGAGTTATGAAGACAAACAGTGAAGATTATGCCTATTACTATGCAGCGGAAGTTAGATTACACTAGGCCAGCCATGGTCATGTATTCAATAGAGTGAAAACGCAATGACAAACAGCTTCAGTGTAATAAGGATCAGGTAGGAAGAAGTTATGAAGCCGAACAGATCATACATTCATGTTGTGAAGACAAAAGATAAAGCAAGCATGCAATGGCTTCACAATGAATAACTGTAAGTGAAAGGAAGTGAAGATGAAACCAGTGACACGTTGAAGACAATGATTTGTTGGACCAGTTCCAGTTGCTGTGACAACTGTACGTCTGGTTGGAGCGGCTAGGTATTTAAACCAAAGGACACACAGTCCCGGACACCCAGTCAAGGACACTTAGTCCAAGACACCCAGTCCTCACCGTTTTCTCCTTGAGCTAAGGTCACACAGACCTCGCCCAATCACTCAGGTAAGTCTTCAAGGTAGACTCCCAAACCTTCACAGACTTCGTTCACTGGCAATCCACAATTTCTCTTGGATGCTCAGAACGCGACGCCTAACCGTCTGGAGGATGCACAGTCCTCAAGTGTAATAAGTCTTCAAATCACACAGACATGAAGACTTAAGTGATGCCCAATTTACTCTGGCTCTGGGTGGTTAGGGCTTTTCTCCTCACTAGGAATTTTTCTTTCAAAGGCTTCGAGGTGGGTTGCTCTCAAACGACAAAAGCCTTGCACTGAAATCTGAGCAGCCGACCGTTTATGGTTGTGGGGGTGGACTATTTATAGCCACTTGGCAACCCGACCTGATCTATCCAAAATGACCCTGGGTCACTAAGGAACTGACACGTGTACCAACAGTCGAATTTTGAACTCACACGGCAACTTTACTTGGGCTACAAGTAAAGCTCACTTGTCTGACTCTGGACAAGATTTTCTCTCAAAGTCTTCGCTCGAAGACATAGGATTTGAATTAGGCATCACTACAGTCATTCTGACTGGTTCTTTTGGACCCCACTTAACAGTACGGTGATTCCTATGACACTACATAAATGAAATAAAACTACGAAGGATCTAAGTCTTCGAGTTCCATAAGCTTCATAGGGAGTCTTCTCATGTCATTGTCTTCAATATGAATATCTTCATAAACCACCATTGTCTTCAATGTCTTCGTACATTTTTAGGGGTCATCTCTGGTAATAAAACCGAATCAATGAGGGACTTCTACCTGTGTTTTCCTGCAATTCTCACAAACACGTTAGTCCCTCAACTAGGTTTGTCGTCAATACTCCAAAACCAACTAGGGGTGGCACTAGATGCACTTACACTAATCTCGAAATACGCCAACCCAACATGTACCTTTGGAGACACCTGTAGAGCTCCTTTATAATCACCCAGTTATGTTGTGACGTTTGGTAGCACACAAAGTGTTCCTCCGGTAAACGGGAGTTGCATAATCTCATAGTCATAGGAACATGTATAAGTCATGAAGAAAGCAATAGCAACATACTAAACGATCGGGTGCTAAGCTAATGGAATGGGTCATGTCAATCAGATCATTCAACTAATGATGTGATCCCGTTAATCAAATAACAACTCTTTGTCCATGGTTAGGAAACATAACCATCTTTGATTAACGAGCTAGTCAAGTAGAGGCATACTAGTGACACTCTGTTTGTCTATGTATTCACACATGCATTATGTTTCCGGTTAATACAATTCTAGCATGAATAATAAACTTTTATCATGATATAAGGAAATAAATAATAACTTTATTATTGCCTCTAGGGCATATTTTCTTCAGTCTCCCACTTGCACTAGAGTCAATAATCTAGATTACACAGTAATGATTCTCACACCCATGGAGCCTTGGTGCTGATCATGTTTTGCTCGTTGAAGAGGCTTAGTCAACGGGTCTGCAACATTCAGATCCGTATGTATCTTGCAAATATCTATGTCTCCCACCTGGACTAGATCCCGGATGGAATTGAAGCGTCTCTTGATGTGCTTGGTTCTCTTGTGAAATCTAGATTCCTTCGCCAAGGCAATTGCACCAATATTGTCACAAAAGATTTTCATTGGTCCCGATGCATTAGGTATGACACCTAGATCGGATATGAACTCCTTCATCTAGACTCCTTCATTCGCTGCTTCCGAAGCAGCTATGTATTCCGCTTCACACGTAGATCCCGCCATGACTCTCTGTTTAGAACTGCACCAACTGATAGCTCCACCGTTTAATGTAAACACGTATCCGGTTTGTGATTTAGAATCGTCCGGATCAGTGTCAAAGCTTGCATCAACGTAACCGTTTACGATGAGCTCTTTGTCACCTCCATATACGAGAAACATATCCTTAGTCCTTTTCAGGTACTTCAGGATGTTCTTGACCGCTGTCCAGTGATCCACTCCTGGATTACTTTGGTACCTCCCTGCTAGACTTATAGCAAGGCACACATCAGGTCTGGTACACAGCATTGCATACATGATAGAGCCTATGGCTGAAGCATAGGGAACATCTTTCATTTTCTCTCTATCTTCTGCAGTGGTCGGGCATTGAGTCTTACTCAACTTCACACCTTGTAACACAGGCAAGAACCCTTTCTTTGCTTGATCCATTTTGAACTTCTTCAAAACTTTGTCAAGGTATGTGCTTTGTGAAAGTCCAATTAAGCGTCTTGATCTATCTCTATAGATCTTAATGCCTAATGTGTAAGCAGCTTCACCGAGGTCTTTCATTGAAAAACTCTTATTCAAGTATCCCTTTATGCTATCCAGAAATTCTATATCATTTCCAATTAGTAATATGTCATCCACATATAATATCAGAAATGCTACAGAGCTCCCACTCACTTTCTTGTAAATACAGGCTTCTCCAAAAGTCTGTATAAAACCAAATGCTTTGATCACACTATCAAAGCGTTTATTCCAACTCCGAGAGGCTTGCACCAGTCCATAAATGGATCGCTGGAGCTTGCACACTTTGTTAGCTCCCTTTGGATCGACAAAACCTTCTGGTTGCATCATATACAACTCTTCTTCCAGAAATCCATTCAGGAATGCAGTTTTGACATCCATCTGCCAAATTTCATAATCATAAAATGCGGCGATTGCTAACATGATTCGGACAGACTTAAGCATCGCTACGGGTGAGAAGGTCTCATCGTAGTCAATCCCTTGAACTTGCCGAAAACCTTTTGCGACAAGTCGAGCTTTGTAGACAGTAATATTACCGTCAGCGTCAGTCTTCTTCTTGAAGATCCATTTATTCTCAATTGCTTGCTGATCATCGGGCAAGTCAACCAAAGTCCATACTTTGTTCTCATACATGGATCCCATCTCAGATTTCATGGCTTCAAGCCATTTTGCGGAATCTGGGCTCACCATCGCTTCTTCATAGTTCGTAGGTTCATCATGATCTAGTAGCATGACTTCCAGAACAGGATTACCGTACCACTCTGGCGCGGATCTCACTCTGGTTGATCTACGAGGTTCAGTAGTATCTTGTTCTGAAGTTTCATGATCATCATCACTAGCTTCCTCACTAACCGGTGTAGGTGTCACAGAAACAGTTTTCTGTGATGCACTACTTTCCAATAAGGGAGCAGGTACAGTTACCTCGTCAAGTTCTACTTTCCTCCCACTCACTTCTTTCGAGAGAAACTCCTTCTCCAAAAAGTTTCCGAACTTAGCAACAAAAGTCTTGCCTTCGGATCTGTGATAGAAGGTGTATCCAATAGTCTCCTTTGGATATCCTATGAAGACACATTTCTCCGATTTGGGTTCGAGCTTATCAGGTTGAAGCTTTTTCACATAAGCATCGCAGCCCCAAACTTTCAGAAACGACAACTTTGGTTTCTTGCCAAACCATAGTTTATAAGGCGTCGTCTCAACGGATTTTAATGGTGCCCTATTTAACGTGAATGCGGCCGTCTCCAAAGCATAACCCCAAAACGATAGCGGTAAATCAGTAAGAGACATCATAGATCGCACCATATCTAGTAAAGTACGATTACGACGTTCGGACACACCATTACGCTGTGGTGTTCCGGGTGGCGTGAGTTGCGAAACTATTCCTCATTGTTTCAAATGTACACCAAACTCGTAACTCAAATATTCTCCTCCACGATCAGATCGTAGAAACTTTATTTTCTTGTTACGATGATTTTCAACTTCACTCTGAAATTCTTTGAACTTTTCATACGTTTCAGACTTATGTTTCATTAAGTAGATATACCCATATCTGCTTAAGTCATTTGTGAAGGTGAGAAAATAACGATATCCGCCACGAGCCTCAATATTCATCGGACCACATACATCAGTATGTATGATTTCCAACAAATCTGTTGCTCTCTCCATCGTACCGGAGAACGGCGTTTTAGTCATCTTGCCCATGAGGCACGGTTCGCAAGTACCAAGTGATTCATAATCAAGTGGTTCCAAAAATCCATCAGTATGGAGTTTCTTCATGCGCTTTACACCGATATGACCTAAACGGCAGTGCCACAAATAAGTTGCACTATCATTATCAACTCTGCATCTTTTGGCTTCAACATTATGAATATGTGTGTCACTAATATCGAGATTCAATAAGAATAGACCATTCTTCAAGGGTGCATGACCATAAAAGATATTACTCATATAAATAGAACAACCATTATTCTCTGATTTAAATGAATAACCGTCTCGCATCAAACAAGATCCAGATATAATGTTCATGCTCAACGCTGGCACCAAATAACAATTATTTAGGTCTAATATTAATCCCGAAGGTAGATGTAGAGGTAGCGCGCCGACTGCGATCACATCAACTTTGGAACCGTTTCCCACGCGCATCGTGACCTCGTCCTTAGCCAATCTTCGCTTAATCCGTAGTCCCTGTTTCTAGTTGCAAATATTAGCAACAGAACCAGTATCAAATACCCAGGTTCTACTGCGAGCATTAGTAAGGTACACATCAATAACATGTATATCACATATACCTTTGTTCACCTTGCCATCCTTCTTATCCGCCAAATACTTGGGGCAGTTCCGCTTCCAGTGACCAGTCTGCTTGCAGTAGAAGCACTCAGTTTCAGGCTTCGGTCCAGACTTGGGTTTCTTCTCTCGAGCAGCAACTTGCTTGCTGTTCTTCTTGAAATTCCCCTTCTTCTTCCCTTTGCCCTTTTTCTTGAAACTAGTGGTCTTGTTGACCATCAACACTTGATGCTCCTTTTTGATTTCTACCTCCGCAGCTTTCAGCATTGCGAAGAGCTCGGGAATAGTCTTATTCATCCCTTGCATATTATAGTTCATCACGAAGCTCTTGTAGCTTGGTGGCAGTGATTGGAGAATTCTGTCAATGACGCAATCATCTGGAAGATTAACTCCCATTTGAATCAAGTGATTATTATACCCAGACATTTTGAGTATATGCTCACTGACAGAACTGTTCTCCTCCATCTTGCAGCTATAGAACTTATTGGAGACTTCATGTCTCTCAATCCGGGCATTTGCTTGAAATATTAACTTCAACTCCTGGAACATCTCATATGCTCCATGACATTCAAAACGTCGTTGAAGTCCCGGTTCTAAGTCGTAAAGCATGGCACACTGAACTATCGAGTAGTCATCAGCTTTGCTCTGCCAGACGTTCACAACATCTGGTGTTGCTCCAGTAGCAGGCCTGGCACCCAACGGTGCTTCCAGGATGTAATTCTTCTGTGCAGCAATGAGGATAATCCTCAAGTTACGGACCCAGTCCGTGTAATTGCTACCATCATCTTTCAACTTTGCTTTCTCAAGGAACGCATTAAAATTCAACGGAACAACAGCACGTGCCATCTATCTACAATCAAACATACATAAGCAAGATACTATCAGGTACAAAGTTCATGATAAATTTAGGTTCAATTAATCATATTACTTAAAGAACTCCCACTTAGATAGACATCCCTCTGTTGGGGAACGTAGCAGAAATTCAAAATTTTCCTACGTGTCACCAAGATCTATCTATGGAGAGACTAGCAACGAGGGGAAGGAGAGTGCATCTACATACCCTTGTAGATCGCTAAGCGGAAGCGTTCAAGTGAACGGGGTTGATGGAGTCGTACTCGTCGTGATTCAAATCACCAATGACCAAGTGCCGAACGCACGGCACCTCCGCGTTCAACACACGTACAGCCCGGTGACGTCTCCCACGCCTTGATCCAGCAAGGAGAGAGGGAGAGGTTGAGGAAGACTCCATCCAACAGCAGCACAACGGCGTGGTGGTGATGGAGGAGCGTGGCAATCCTGCAGGGCTTTGCCAAGCACCGCAGAAGAGGAGAAAAACTTGGGAGAGAGGGAGGGGCTGCACCAAAGGCAAAAGGTGTGTTTGAGAGGCCCTCCTACCCCACTATATATAGGGATCCCAAGGGGGGGGGGGGTGCGCCAGCCCCTAGGAGATCCAATCTCCAAGGGGGCGGCGGCCAGGGGAGGAGTCCTCCCCCCCAAGGCACCTAGGAGGTGCCTTCCCCTGCTGGGACTCTTCCTTTAGGGTTTCCCCAGGCGCATGGGCCTCTTGGGGCTGGTGCCCTTGGCCCATGTAGGCCAAGGCGCACCCCCTACAGCCCATGTGGCCCCCCGGGGCAGGTGGCCCCACCCGGTGGGCCCCCGGAACCCTTCTGGTGGTCCCGGTACAATACCGATGACCCCGAAACTTGTCCCGATGGCCGAAACAGGACTTCCTATATATAAATCTTTACCTCCGGACCATTCCAGAACTCCTCGTGACGTCCGGGATCTTATCCAGGACTCCGAACAACATTCGGTAACCACATACAAGCTTCCTTTATAACCCTAGCGTCATCGAACCTTAAGTGTGTAGACCCCACGGGTTCGGGAGACATGCAGACATGACCGAGACGTTCTCCGGTCAATAACCAACAGCGGGATCTGGATACCCATGTTCTCCCACATGTTCCACGATGATCTCATCGGATGAACCACGATGTCAAGGACTCAATCAATCCCGTATACAATTCCCTTTGTCTAGCGGTATTGTACTTGCCCGAGATTCGATCGTCGGTATCCTTATACCTTGTTCAATCTCGTTACCGGCAAGTCTCTTTACTCGTTCCGTAACACATCATCCCGTGATCAACTCCTTGGTCACATTGCGCATATGATGATGTCCTACCGAGTGGGCCCAGAGATACCTCTCCGTTTACACGGAGTGACAAATCCCAGTCTCGATTCGTGCCAACCCAACAGACACTTTCGGAGATACCTGTAGTCCACCTTTATAGTCACCCAGTTACGTTGTGACGTTTGGTACACCCAAAGCACTCCTACGGTATCCGGGAGTTGCACAATCTCATGGTCTAAGGAAATGATACTTGACATTAGAAAAGCTTTAGCATTCGAACTACACGATCTTTGTGCTAGGCTTAGGATTGGGTCTTGTCCATCACATCATTCTCCTAATGATGTGATCCCGTTATCAACGACATCCAATGTCCATGGTCAGGAAACCGTAACCATCTATTGATCAACGAGCTAGTCAACTAGAGGCTTACTAGGGACATGGTGTTGTCTATGTATCCACACATGTATCTGAGTTTCCTATCAATACAATTATAGCATGGATAATAAACGATTATCATGAACAAGGAAATATAATAATAATCAATTTATTATTGCCTCTAGGGCATATTTCCAACAGTCTCCCACTTGCACTAGAGTCAATAATCTAGTTCACATCGCCATGTGATTAACATTCACAGGTCACATCGCCATGTGACTAACACCCAAAGAGTTTACTAGAGTCAATAATCTAGTTCACATTACTATGTGATTAACACTCAATGAGTTCTGGGTTTGATCATGTTGCTTGTGAGAGAGGTTTTAGTCAACGGGTCTGAACCTTTCAGATTCGTGTGTGCTTTACAAATCTTTATGTCATCTCCTAGATGCAGCTACCACGCTCTATTTGGAGTTTATTCCAAATAACTGTTCTACTATACGAATCCAGTTTACTACTCAGAATAATCTGGATTAGTGTCAAAGTTTGCATCGGCGTAACCCTTTACGACGAACTCTTTTACCACCTCCATAATCGAGAAAATTCCTTAGTCCACTAGTTACTAAGGATAACTTTGACCACTATCCTGTGATCCGTTCTTGGATCACTCTTGTACCCCTTGACTGACTCATGGCAAGGCACACTTCAGGTGCGGTACACAGCATAGCATACTGTAGAGCCTATGTCTCAAGCATAGGGGACGACCTTCGTCCTTTCTCTCTATTCTGTCGTGGTCGAGCTTTAAGTCTTAACTTCATACCTTACAACTCAGGCAAGAACTCCTTCTTTGACTGATCCATCTTGAACACCTTCAAGATCATGTCAAGGTATGTGCTCATTTGAAAGTACTTTTAAGCGTTTTGATCTATCCTTATAGATCTTGATGCTCAATGTTCAAGTAGCTTAATCCAGGCTTTCCATTGAAAACCACTTTCCAAATAACCCTACATGCTTTCTAGAAATTATACATCATTTCCGATTAAAAATATGTTAACAACATATACTCATCAGAAATTCTATAGTGCTCCCACTCACTTCTTTGGAAATACAAGTTTCTCATAAACTTCGTATACACCCAAATCTTTGATCATCTCATCAAAGTGTACATTCCAACTCCGAGATGCTTACTCCAGTCCTCAGAAGGATTGCTGGAGCTTTGCATATTTATTAGCATCTTTCAGGATTGACAAAACCTTCTGGTTGTATCACATACAACCTTTCCTCAAGAAAATCGTCGAGGAAACAATGTTTTTGACATCCTATCTGCAAGATTTCATAAATAATGCAGTAATCACTAATATAATTCCAACAGACTCTTAGCATCGCTACGAGTGAGAAAATCTCACCGTAGTCAACTCCTTGAACTTGTCGGAAAACATCTTAACGACAAGTCGAGCTTTCTTAATGGTGACATTTACCATCATTGTCCGTCTTCCTTTTAAAATCCATCTACACTCAACAGCCTTACGACCATCAAGTAGTTCTTCCAAAGTCTACACTTTGTTTTCATACATGGATCCTCTCTCGGATTTTATGGCCTCGAGCCATTTATCGGAATCTAGGCCCACCATCGCTTCTCCATAGCTCGTAGGTTCATTGTTGTCTAGCAACATGACTTCCAAGACATGATTACGTACCACTCTGAAGTAGTACGCATCCTTGTCATCCCACGAGGTTTAGTAGTGACTTGATCTGAAGTCTCATGATCAATATCATAAGCTTCCACTTCAATTGGTGTAGGTGCCACAGGAACAACTCTTTGTGCCCTGCTATACACTAGTTGAAGTAACGGTTCAATAACCTCATCAAGTCTCCACCATCCTCCCACCCAATTCTTTCGAGAGAAACTTTTCCTCGAGAAAGGACCCGATTCTAGAAACAATCCCTTATTGCTTTCGAATCTGAGACAGGAGGTATACCCAACTGTTTTGGGTGTCCTATGAAGATGCATTTATCCGCTTTGGGTTCGAGCTTATCAGCCTGAAACTTTTTCACATAAGCGTCGCAGTCCCAAACTTTTAAGAAATGACAGCTTAGGTTTCTCTAAACCATAGTTCATACGGTGTCATCTCATCGGAATTACGTGGTGCCCTATTTAAAGTGAATGTGGTTGTCTCTAATGCCTAACCCATAAACTATTGTTGTAATTTGATAAGAGACATCATGGTATGCTTCATATCCAATAGGGTGCAGTTATGATGTTCGGACACACCATCACACTATGGTGTTCCAGGCTGTATTAGTTTTTAAACAATTTCCACAATGTCTTAATTCTGTGCCAAACTCGTAATTCAGATATTCATCTCTATGATCATATCATAGATATTTTTATCCTCTTATCACGACGATCTTCCAACTTCACACTGAAATTACTTGAACCTTTCAATAATTCAGACTCGTGATTCATCAAGTAAATATACTCAACATCTACTCAAATCATCTGTGAAGTAAAAACATAACGATATCCACTACATGCCTCAGCACTCATTGGACTGCACACATCAAAATGTATTACTTCCAACAAGTTGCTTTCTAGTTCCATTTTACTGAAAACGAGGCTTTCAGTCATCTTGCCCGTGTGGTATGATTTGCATGTCTCAAGTGATTCAAAATCAAGTGAGTCAAAACGGTCCATTTGCATGGAGTTTCTTCATGCATATACACCAATAGACATGGTTCGCATGTCTCAAACTTTTCAAAAACGAGTGAGCCCAAAGATCCATCAACATGGAGCTTCTTCATGTGTTTTATACCGATATGACTTACGTGGCAGTGCCACAAGTAGGTGGTACTATCATTACTATCTTTTGGCATGAACATGTGTATCACTACGATCGAGATTCAATAAACCATTCATTTTAGGTGTAAGACCATTGAAGGTATTATTCAAATAAACAGAGTAACCATTATTCTCCTTAAATGAATAACCGTATTGCGATAGACATAATCCAATCATGTCTATGCTCAACGCAAACACCAATCTCGATGGTAGAGGGAGCGTGCGATGCTTGATCATATCAACATTGAGAACACTTCCAACACATATCGTCAGCTCACCTTTAGCTAGTCTCCGTTTATTCCGTAGCTTTTATTTCGAGTTACTAACACTTAGCAACCGAATCGGTATCTAATACCCTGGTGCTACTAGGAGTACTAGTAAAGTACACATCAACACAATGTATATCCAATATACTTCTATCGACCTTGCCAGCCTTCTTATCTACCAAGTATCTAGGGTAATTCTGCTCCAGTGGTTGTTCCCCTTATTACAAAAGCACTTAGTCTCGGGTTTGGGTTCAACCTTGGGTTTCTTCACTAGAGCAGCAGCTGAATTGCCGTTTCATGAAGTATCCCTTTGTTCCCTTGCCCTTCTTGAAACTAGCGGTTTTACTAACCATCAACGATTGATGCCCCCTTTTGATTTCTACTTTCGCGGTGTCAAACATTGCGAATATCTCAAGGATCATCATATATGTCCCTGATATATTATAGTTCATCACGAAGCTCTAGCAGCTTGGTGGTAATGACTTCGGAGAAACATCACTATCTCATCTGGAAGATCAACTCCCACTTGATTCAAGCGATTGTTGTACTCAGACAATCTGAGCACAAGCTCAACAATTGAGCTTTTCTCCCTTAGTTTGTAGGCTAAGAAAATCGTCGGAGGTCTTATATCTCTTGACGTGGGCACGAGCCTGAAATCCCAATTTCAGCCCTCAAAACATCTTATATGTTTTGCGACGTTTCAAAAACGTCTTCGGTGCCTCAACTCTAAACCGTTTAACTGAACTATCACGTAGTTATCAAAGCGTGTATGTCAGATGTTCACAACATCCACAGACAACGTTCGAGGTTCAGCACACTGAGCAGTGCATTAAGGACATAAGCCTTCTATGAAGCAATGAGGACAATCCTCAGTTTACGGACCTAGTCCGCATAATTGCTACTATCAACTTTCAACTAATTTTTCTCTAGGAACATAACTAAACAGTATAACTAAAGCGCGAGCTATGACATAATTTGCAAAATCCTTTTGACTATGTTCAAGATAATTAAGTTCATCTTATGAACTCCCACTCAGATAGACATCCCTCTAGTCATCTAAGTGATTACATGATCCGAGTCAACTAGGCCGTGTCCGATCTGTGCGTGAGACGGACTAGTCAACGTCGGTGAACATCTTCATGTTGATCGTATCTTCTATACGACTCATGCTCGACCTTTCGGTCTTTTGTGTTCCGAGGCCATGTCTGTACATGCTAGGCTCGTCAAGTTAACCCTAAGTGTTTTTGCATGTGTAAAACTGTCTTACACCCGTTGTATGTGAACGTAAGGATCCATCACACCCGATTAACACGTGGTGCTTAGAAACGACGAACTGTAGCAACGGTGCACAGTTAGGGGAGAACACTTCTTGAAATTGTTGTAAGGGATCATCTTATTTACTACCATCGTTCTAAGCAAATAAGATGTATAAATATGATAAACATCACATGCAATCAAATAATAGTGACATGATATGGCCAATATCATATAGCTCCTTTGATCTCCATCTTGGGGCTCCATGATCATCTTGTCACCGGTATGACACCATGATCTCCATCATCATGATCTCCATCATCGTGTCTTCTTGAAGTTGTCTCGTCATCGACATGCAAGTCGTGATCCCCTTGACAAGAACATGATCAATCTCATACATCACATATATCATTCATCACATCCTTTTGGCCATATCACATCACATAGCATACCCTGCAAAAACAAGTTAGACGTCCTCTAATTGTTGTTTGCATGTTTTACGTGGCTGCTATGGGTTTCTAGCAAGAACGTTTCTTACCTACGCAAAGACCACAACGTGATATGCCAATTGCTATTTACCCTTCATAAGGACCCTTTTCATCGAATCCGATCCGACTAAAGTGGGAGAGACAGACACCCGCTAGCCACCTTATGCATCTAGTGCATGTTTGTCGGTGGAACCGGTCTCACGTAAGAGTACGTGTAAGGTTGGTCCAGGCCGCTTCATACCACGATGCCGCCGAATCAAGATAAGACTAGTAACGGCAAGCATATTGAACAAAATCAACGCCCACAACTACTTTGTGTTCTACTCGTGCATAGAATCTACGCAATAGACCTAGCTCATGATGCCACTGTTGGGGAACGTAGCAGAAATTCAAAATTTTCCTACGTGTCACCAAGATCTATCTATGGAGAGACTAGCAACGAGGGGAAGGAGAGTGCATCTACATACCCTTGTAGATCGCTAAGCGGAAGCGTTCAAGTGAACGGGGTTGATGGAGTCGTACTCGTCGTGATTCAAATCACCAATGACCAAGTGCCAAACGCACGGCACCTCCGCGTTCAACACACGTACAGCCCGGTGACGTCTCCCACGCCTTGATCCAGCAAGGAGAGAGGGAGAGGTTGAGGAAGACTCCATCCAACAGCAGCACAACGGCGTGGTGGTGATGGAGGAGCGTGGCAATCCTGCAGGGCTTCGCCAAGCACCGCAGAAGAGGAGAAGAACTTGGGAGAGAAGGAGGGGCTGCACCAAAGGCAAAAGGTGTGTTTGAGAGGCCCTCCTACCCCACTATATATAGGGATCCCAAGGGGGGGTGCGCCAGCCCCTAGGAGATCCAATCTCCAAGGGGGCGGCGGCCAGGGGAGGAGTCCTCCCCCCCAAGTCACCTAGGAGGTGCCTTCCCCTGCTGGGACTCTTCCTTTAGGGTTTCCCCAGGCGCATGGGCCTCTTGGGGCTGGTGCCCATGGCCCATGTAGGCCAAGGCGCACCCCCTACAGCCCATGTGGCCCCCCGGGGCAGGTGGCCCCACCCGGTGGGCCCCCGGAACCCTTCCGGTGGTCCCGGTACAATACCGATGACCCCGAAACTTGTCCCGATGGCCGAAACAGGACTTCCTATATATAAATCTTTACCTCCGGACCATTCCGGAACTCCTCGTGACGTCTGGGATCTCATCCGGGACTCCGAACAACATTTGGTAACCACATACAAGCTTCCTTTATAACCCTAGCGTCATCGAACCTTAAGTGTGTAGACCCCACGGGTTCGGGAGACATGCAGACATGACCGAGACGCTCTCCGGTCAATAACCAACAGCGGGATCTGGATACCCATGATGGCTCCCACATGTTCCACGATGATCTCATCGGATGAACCACGATGTCAAGGACTCAATCAATCCCGTATACAATTCCCTTTGTCTAGCGGTATTGTACTTGCCCGAGATTCGATCGTCGGTATCCCTATACCTTGTTCAATCTCGTTACCGGCAAGTCTCTTTACTCGTTCTGTAACACATCATCCCGTGATCAACTCCGTGGTCACATTGCGCATATGATGATGTCCTACCGAGTGGGCCCAGAGATACCTCTCCGTTTACACGGAGTGAAAAATCCCAGTCTCGATTCGTGCCAACCCAACAGACACTTTCGGAGATACCTGTAATGCACCTTTATAGTCACCCAGTTACGTTGTGACGTTTGGTACACCCAAAGCACTCCTACGGTATCCGGGAGTTGCACAATCTCATGGTCTAAGGAAATGATACTTGACATTAGAAAAGCTTTAGCATTCGAACTACACGATCTTTGTGCTAGGCTTAGGATTGGGTCTTGTCCATCACATCATTCTCCTAATGATGTGATCCCGTTATCAACGACATCCAATGTCCATGGTCAGGAAACCGTAACCATCTATTGATCAACGAGCTAGTCAACTAGAGGCTTACTAGGGACATGGTGTTGTCTATGTATCCACACATGTATCTGAGTTTCCTATCAATACAATTATAGCATGGACAATAAACGATTATCATGAACAAGGAAATATAATAATAATCAATTTATTATTGCCTCTAGGGCATATTTCCAACACCCTCTAATCCTCTAAGTGATTACGTGATCCAAATCAACTAAACCATGTCCGATCATCACGTGAGATGGAGTAGTTTCATTGGTGAACATCACTATGTTGATCATATCTACTATATGATTCACGCTCGACCTTTCGGTCTCCGTATTCCGAGGCCATATCTGTATATGCTTGGCTCGTCAAGTATAACCTGAGTATTCCGCGTGTGCAACTGTTTTGCACCCGTTGTATTTGAACGTAGAGCCTATCACACCCGATCATCACGTGGTGTCTCAGCACGAAGAACTTTCGCAATGGTGCATACTCAGGGAGAACACTTCTTGATAATTTAGTGAGAGATCATCTTATAATGCTACCGTCAATCAAAGCAAGATAAGATGCATAAAAGATAAACATCACATGCAATCAATATAAGTGATATGATATGGCCATCATCATCTTGTGCTTGTGATCTCCATCTCCGAAGCACCGTCATGATCACCATCGTCACCGGTGCGACACCTTGATCTCCATCGTAGCATCGTTGTCGTCTCGCCAATCTTATGCTTCCACGACTATCGCTACCGCTTAGTGATAAAGTAAAGCATTACAACGCGATTGCATTGCATACAATAAAGCGACAACCATATGGCTCCTGCCAGTTGCCGATAACTCGGTTACAAAACATGATCATCTCATACAATAAAATTTAGCATCATGTCTTGACCATATCACATCACAACATGCCCTGCAAAAACAAGTTAGACGTCCTCTACTTTGTTGTTGCAAGTTTTACGTGGCTGCTACGGGCTTAAGCAAGAACCAATCTTACCTACGCATCAAAACCACAACGATAGTTTGTCAAGTTGGTGCTGTTTTAACCTTCGCAAGGACCGGGCGTAGCCACACTCGGTTCAACTAAAGTTGGAGAAACTGTCACCCGCAAGCCACCTATGTGCAAAGCACGTCGGGAGAACCGGTCTCGCGTAAGCGTACGCGTAATGTCGGTCCGGGCCGCTTCGTCCAACAATACCGCCGAACCAAAGTATGACATGCTGGTAAGCAGTATGACTTATATCGCCCACAACTCACTTGTGTTCTACTCGTGCATATAACATCAACATATAAAACCTAGGCTCGGATGCCACTGTTGGGGAACGCAGTAATTTCAAAAAATTTCCTACGCACACGCAAGATCATGGTGATGCATAGCAACGAGAGGGGGAGAGTGTGATCTACGTACCCTTGCAGATCGACAACGGAAGCGTTAACTTGGTTGATGTAGTCGTACGTCTTCACGGCCCGACCGATCAAGCACCGAAACTATGGCACCTCCGAGTTCTAGCACACGTTCAGCTCGATGACGATCCCCGGACTCCGATCCAGCAAAGTGTCGGGGAAGAGTTCCGTCAGCACGACGGCGTGGTGATGATCTTGATGTACTACCGTCGTAGGGCTTCGCCTAAGCACCGCTACAATATTATCAAGGACTATGGTGAAAGGGGGCACCGCACACGGCTAAGAATATGATCACGTGGATCAACTTGTGTCTCTAGGGGGTGCCCCTGCCTCCGTATATAAAGGCTCAAGGGAGGGGGGCCGGCCGGCCAGGAGAGGCGCGCCAGGAGGAGTCCTACTCCCTCCGGGAGTAGGACTCCCCCATTTCCTAGTTGGAATAGGATTCGCGGAGGGGGGGAAAGAGGAGAGAGAGGAGGAAGGGGGGCCGGCCCCCTCTACTTGTCCAATTCGGACCAAGGGGGGAGGGGCGCGCGGCCCATCTCTGGCCACCTCTCCTCTCTTCTACTAAGGCCCACTAAGGCCCATATACCTCCCGGGGGGTTCCGGTAACCTCCCGGTACTCCGGTAAAATCCCGATTTCACCCGAAACACTTCCGATATCCAAACATAGGCTTCCAATATATCAATCTTTATGTCTCGACCATTTCGAGACTCCTCGTCATGTCCGTGATCACATCCGGGACTCCGAACAACCTTCGGTACATCAAAATGCATAAACTCATAATATAACTATCATCGTAACCTTAAGCGTGCGGACCCTACGGGTTCGAGAACAATGTAGACATGACCGAGACACGTCTCCGGTCAATAACCAATAGCGGGACCTGGATGCCCATATTGGTTCCTACATATTCTACGGAGATCTTTTATCGGTCAGACCGCATAACAACATACGTTGTTCCCTTTGTCATCGGTATGTTACTTGCCCGAGATTCGATCGTCGGTATCCTATACCTAGTTCAATCTCGTTACCGGCAAGTCTCTTTACTCGTTCTGTAATGCATCATCCCGCAACTAACTTATTAGTTGCAATGCTTGCAAGGCTTAAGTGATGTGCATTACCGAGAGGGCCCAGAGATACCTCTCCGACAATCGGAGTGACAAATCCTAATCTCGAAATACGCGAACCCAACATGTACCTTTGGAGACACTTGTAGAGCTCCTTTATAATCACCCAGTTATGTTGTGACGTTTGGTAGCACACAAAGTGTTCCTCCGGTAAACGGGAGTTGCATAATCTCATAGTCATAGGAACATGTATAAGTCATGAAGAAAGCAATAGCAACATACTAAACGATTGGGTGCTAAGCTAATGGAATGGGTCATGTCAATCAGATCATTCAACTAATGATGTGATCCCGTTAATCAAATAACAACTCTTTGTCCATGGTTAGGAAACATAACCATCTTTGATTAACGAGCTAGTCAAGTAGAGGCATACTAGTGACACTCTGTTTGTCTGTATTCACACATGCATTATGTTTCCAGTTAATACAATTCTAGCATGAATAATAAACTTTTATCATGATATAAGGAAATAAATAATAACTTTATTATTGCCTCTAGGGCATATTTCCTTCACGAATATAGTCGTCCAATATATCGATCTTTACGTCTCGACCATTTCGAGACTCCTTGTCATGTCCCCAATCTCATCTGGGACTCCGAACTCCTTTGGTACATCAAAACATATAAACTCATAATGAAACTGTCATCGAAACCTTAAGCGTGCGGACCCTACGGGTTCGAGAACAATGTAGGCATGACCGAGACACGTCTCTGGTCAATAACCAATAGCGGAACTTGGATGCTCATATTGGCTCCCACATATTCTACGAAAATCTTTTATCGGTCAGACCGCATAACAACATACTTTGTTCCCTTTGTCATCGGTATGTTACTTGCCCGAGATTCGATCGTCGGTATCTCAATACCTAGTTCAATCTCGTTACCGACAAGTCTCTTTACTCATTTCGTAATACATCATCTCGCAACTAACTCAATAGTTGCAATGCTTGCAAGGCTTATGTGATGTGCATTACCGAGAGGGCCCAGAGATACCTCTCCGACAATCGGAGTGACAAATCCTAATCTCGAAATACGCCAACCCAACATGTACCTTTGGAGACACCTGTAGAGCTCCTTTATAATCACCCAGTTACGTTGTGACGTTTGGTAGCACACAAAATGTTCCTTCGGCAAACGGGAGTTGCATAATCTCATAGTCATAGGAACATGTATAAGTCATGAAGAAAGCAATAGCAACATACTAAACAATCGGGTGCTAAGATAATGGAATGGGTCATGTCAATCACATCATTCTTCTAATGATGTGATCCCGTTAATCAAATAAGAACTCTTTTGTTCATGGTTAGGAAACATAACCATCTTCGATTAACAAGCTAGTCAAGTAGAGGCATACTAGTGACACTCTGTTTGTCTATGTATTCACACATGTATGATGTTTCCGGTTAATACAATTCTAGCATGAATAATAAACATTTATCATGATATAAGGAAATAAACAATAACTTTATTATTGCCTCTAGGGCATATTTCCTTCAGTACTGACCTCTCATAACCCGTGCAGTGGACAAGCAAAGCCTAGCAAGAAGGCAAAGGTGATCAAGCCGGCTGAAGACCCCAAGGTCAATGAACCGGAACAACAAATTCCAGCATCGGACACCTCCGTGCCGCAACCCCAAGAGCCTGTCCATGATGATCCACCAGAAATTCCTGACCTCTCCAGTGACCATACAAACCTCAATCCTTTTAACACTGAATCATCAAGCCCAATTAAACCGTCAGGAACACATGCCGACGATGTTGTGATCACTGGCACTTGCTTCAAAGAACCGGGACAACCTACTGTCTTGGCCAAGCACTCCGCCAAAGAGGAGTTCATTGAAAGGCAGAAAGTGAGATTTGACATTGCTGATTACTCTCAACTAAGCGTTAGTGAAGTACTCTCTCGTTATCTCAACCAAGTTCATACCAGCCACGATCTTGAGATTGACATGGTGAAACAAATGCACCAGAAATATGAGGTATGAATTCTAGCTTAATAAATTACGCATATCCTGTCAGCCCCCAAGTCTACTGTGTATAATAGAATAGGATATGCTATAGAATTAGGATAGCGATGAGTATAAAAGCATCTTTGATAAAAAAATCCTTCAAAAGGCCGTCTTTCACCTTCAGAGTTAAAACCGGATCTTAATGATCAACATTGCATCCGTAGCCCCCAAGGGCCGGTTTAATCAGCATGAATGAACCGGTACTTGTTCATCATTGTTTATAAATCAAAACTTACTTATGTAGCCCCCAAGAGCCGGCTATGGTCGTTTGTGGTACAATCGGGTCATCATAAAGTAGTAATGAAACACGAGCAATATGCATTAGCCCCCAAGTGCCAAGTACTATTGCTTGCAAAGTGCTTGGGACTTATTCATTATAAGCCGTTGTATGAAGAATTTTTCGGTACACATTAGCCCCCAAGTGCCAAGTGTTGTTGCTTGCAAAAGGCTTGGGACTTTTATTACTGTAGCCCGAATATGAAATATAATTGCAAAACTTTGAATTTACAGGATGCCACTGCTCAACTTCAATCACAATTGGCTGACACAAAAACACGGCTGGAGCATCAAGAATTTGAGACCCGGAAGGCCGACTCAAAATTCCAATTTAGTTTGGCTGAAATAGAAAAACCAAAGACCAGCTTTGATACTGAAAGAACCGCCTGGGCTGAGGAGAGAACTGCTCTGATACAGCGGGCTGAAAAGGCGGAATCTGCTCTTCAAGAGGTGACCACTGAGCTTACCGGTTTAGAACATCGTATATCCGAGATGGTTTCTGCTATCTTTGGCGAGTAGCTTTGCCAACGTCAAAATTGAGTCTTTATCTTGAATGTTAGAAACCGTCTTTGATTAATCCATAATTATTACTCAGGTCCCAGGAGTAGCAATCTTGGTTAAGAAATGCTGGTGAAGCTTAAAGCCGTATATACGCTTGTTGAACAGCTATATACCGGAACTCAGCGCACACTGGACACGATATCTCCAACCAACCAGGCCCCACTCTGTTGAGTGACGTCTTGAAAAAACTGTCTGTTCTGCCTGCGAGAATTGAAGAGATAAAGTGGTCATCTGCAAGAGCCGGTGCCGTGATGGCCTTAAGCCAGGCTAAGGCATGGGTACCAGAATTAGACCCGGCCGAGGTAGCTACGGGATATGCAAGCTTGAAAGAAGATGGCACTCCATTTGACCAAAAAGACTTTGCTGCCTGTGTGAAGGAAATACGTCCTCTGGTGACTCTGATTGTTGATGAAACGAATCTATCAAAATATTAGCCGGCTTATGATACGGAGAATCAGAAGATGCCCACGTCGGCTTATAAAGTGATGGATCTAATTCCCCCAATCCGTAAGCATACTTTCGCCCCTGAAGTTGATCCGTCCGATCTTATAGATGATGAAGCTGAATTCGAAGCCTTGTGTGGCATTGATTGGTCATCACCAAACTTCCAGACGGCGGAGGAGGACGAAGAACCGAAGAAGGATGATCCAGAAGCTTCAAGTCATCAAGGCCAAGAAGATTGATCCGCTGGGTGGTTCAAATATTTGATCTTCTGAAAAACACTTGATCTTTTTGGCTCACTGAGTCATGTAATAGGCTAGTGAAACTTTGATCTGCCGTGCCATCGTGCATGTTTTGTTTTGCGCAAACTGTTGATCCGCCAGTTGAAAAACTACCACTTTATTCTTATGATAGCGTCGATTTATACAGATCAAATTTAGCAATACCCTGCACACAAACAGATCACAAGTGCCCTGGCGGTTTACCGCGGGGCGGGTCACAATGCCCCATATTAAACCACTGGGGACAAATAGTCCATAACTAGGGCCGGTAGAACCGCGATCTTTATATAATTGTTAATAAAATATCATACCTATGGTACTTGATCACACTGACGGCTTATCATACTAGTGCAGTAAGGGTGACAACCCAAAAATTGAACATATAATGCCATGTTTAATTGTCATATACTACCGACTTACAACGCCGGATGCAGCACGGGGTAATATCCCAAGATTTAGAATACAATGCTTCCCAGCATTTAATATCATCATATACTGGCGACTTATAATCTGCCATCATGGCGGGTTAATAAACTCCGGATACGCTCAAATATGAGCCATAGAGATGAAGGCTACATAGCCTGAATTGTCTCAAGCCATATGTTAACATGGCGTAAATATATGAATCCTAAAAATGCTCTGAAAAAGATAACGAATCAAAATCGAGAAAATGAGGCTTTCATAGGCCGCCAAGCCTAAAGCTCCAAGGCTTTCATGGGCCGCCAAGCCATCGAGTTAACGTTTTACACTTTGTGAATCCGGCCTCACATGACTGTCGATTTAACGCTGACAAGTTCAGGGTCTATGTAAGTTTGACTGTCAAGAGTTCGGCTTGTCATTCCGGGATTACCCGGGCGGAGTGGCAGATTCTACAAAGTAGGATAACCCGGAAGGTTTTGGCGAATACACCTAGTGTTCCAAGCCAGTTCACGAGGGTAGTAACACTATATTCTCTTTGGTGAATACACCTATGTTTGAACAGGAAGCCCCCAAGTACTTTGTAAGCATTGCGTATAAGCCGGACCAAGAGGGATATGATGGGATCTCCGGTAGGGTGCGTCGACTGCAAATTTAAATTTCATACGTGCAGAACAACCAAGAACATGCTACGGGAGATGGATCACAGTTCGTTACCACTAGACGCGCAGTGCCGTGCAGCGGAAGAAGATTTGGGGCAGCGCGTCCGCGTGGATCGTCTCCTCCTCGTCCGATCTCCCTCATACAACCGGTGGTCGGTTCCCACGTACAGGTTCGCCGGAGCGGCGCAAGTGCACCTCCTCTAACGGTATCCGCGCGTGCAGGAGGAACGTCGTGCGGCAGACTGCTAGGTCTAATCACACAACCGGCGGCAAGTGGAGGTGTCTATTCGCAACACATGCAAGCCCTAGTGACATCGCCGAAGCGATCAGCCCATGAGTGCGCCGCACCTCCACTATATATATAGGCTTCCGTCACGAGCTCAACACTTGGGCCTCGCACGGACCCTAAAGCCCATAAGTCTACTCGGCCACAATCCGAATACAGTTCAGATCACATCCGACCAGTGTCCTCGGATCCGACCTCGTAGGTTCCTTCCCTTAAGCGCGCGACCCCTTAGGTTTAAAGTCGGCTTGGTCGCAGTTCGGATCACCTCCAAACTGCACGGTTGGTAGCAGCCTCTAGCAAGGCATGCCGAACACCAAGCAGGCTATGAAGCTGGTTAGCGAACCTGTACATCACACTTCCATTCCTTTTGCCACACGATATATGTTGTCGGGCTCAAGGCGAGTCTGTCATCCTTGTGCTAGCCCGGCCTCTTTCTCGTTCCAGTGATCCCGACCACAAACCAGATTATCTCATAATCCTTGTCGCATGGCCATGCTTATCCTGGTCGGATCACACGAGGGGCCCAGAGTATATCTCTCCTGATCGGAGGGGCAAATCCCGTCTTGCTCGACCACGTCTCGCAGCATGGTTCTGGACAAACCCGAAACCTACCTTTATAACTACCCAGTTACGGAGTACCGTTTGGTCGGCCCAAAGCAAGTCTGTCACCATCCCGAGTACATGCGTCAGCTCAGGTCTTAGGACATAGAACATATGTTGTACTAGAGACTCACAGATGACATATCGCTGCGTCTCATAGTTGGGTCTGTCCGACTTGGACCTTATCTCGACTCGGATCCGACTACGTCGAATCCGACCAGATCCCTCCAAGTCCATATTATCCGGTTAGCATCCAATGCTCCATGGCTAGTGAGACCAAGCCATCGACCATGTCATATGCTAGTCTAGTTGGCTGCGCGTCCACACGGCCCTTTCGACTAGGGACCTTTTAGGACAGTCATCATACAATGCATAGTCCCACAAACAAGTCACGTACTTGCTGATACACATCATTGATAATGTCCAAGGACTATCTTTATTCATAAACACATAGGAAATATCATCATACATGATTGCCTCTAGGGCATATCTCCAACAGTCTCCCACTTGCACTAGAGTCAATCAAATAGACATCGAATGCCCATAGCTCTAACGTGCCCCTCATGCTTGGGTTGTGGAAGCGGCTTAGTCAACGGATCCGCAACATTTGCATCCGTGTGAATTTTGCATAACTCTACATCACCACTCTTTACGATTGTTCGTATCAGGTGATATTTTCGATCTATGTGTCTGACCTTGTGGTGATTCCTCGGCTCCTTGGCTTGTGCGATGGCACCAGAATTATCACAATAAAGGTCCAATGGTTTTACTGAGGCTGGGAAAATACCAAGATCATCCAGAAAGTTCCGGATCCAAACACCTTCCTTTGCAGCTTCACAAGCCGCAATGTATTCGGCTTCTGTAGTAGAGTCGTCCACCTTATCTTGCTTGGAACTCATCCAGCTTACTACTCCTCCGTTCATGACGTACACGAATTCGGACTATGATCGACAATCATCTCTGTCGGTTTGGAAACTAGCATCGGCGTAACCCCTTACGACGAGCTCTTCCTCACCTCCATAAACTAGGAACATCTCTTTAGTCCTTTTCAGGTACTTCAAAATAGTCTTTACCGCCGCCCAGTGACTCTCACCTGGGTTGGCCTGGTATCTACTTGTTAGGCTTATTGCAAAAGCAACATCGGGCCGCATACATATCATGGCATACATGATGGATCAGATTACCGAGGCATATGGAATCCTACTCATCCTGCTTCGCGCATCAGATGTCGAAGGACTCTGAGTCTTGCTTAGCCTTATACCATGTGAGAGTGGCAAGAACCATTTCTTTGCCTCACTCATGTTGAACCGCTTCAACACTTTATCTATGTACGTGCTCTGGCTTAAGCCGAGCAGCCTCCTTGATCTATCTCTATAGATCTTAATGCCTAAAATGTACATTGCCTCACCAAGGTCCTTCATCAAAAACTTGCCATTCAATGACTCCTTGACCGAGTTCAGCATCGAAATATCATTTCCGATCAGTAGTATGTTATCCACATACAAGATCAAAAAGACTATCGAGCTCCCACTTAACTTCTTGTATAAACAAGAGTCCTCTTCGCTTTTGATGAAGCCGAAACCAGTGATGACCTCATCAAAACGAATGTTCTAGCTCCGAGATGCTTGCCTCAACCCATAAATGGATCTCTTGAGCTTGCATACCTTACTAGTGCTAGTAGGATCGACAAAACCCTCGGGTTGTATCATATACACGTCCTCGGTTAAATTTCCATGAAGGAAATCCGTCTTGACATCCATCTGCCATATCTCGTAATCGAAATATGCAGCTATAGCTAGTACGATCCTCACTGACTTTAGCATCGCTACCGGCGAGTAAGTCTCGTCGTAGTCAATTCCTTGAACTTGTCCATAACCCTTCGCGACAAGCCGAGCTTTGTGGATCTGAACATTTCCATCCACATCGGTTTTGTTCTTAAAGACCCATTTGCAACCAATGGCCGTTACGCCAGGCGGCGGATCAACCAAGTCCCAAACTTGATTCTCATCCATGGACTTTAACTCAGATCTCATGGCCTCTAGCCATGGCTCGGAATCTGGGCTCACTAAGGGAGTCCTGGATTAGGGGGTCTCCGGACAGGCAGCATTGTCCGGACCCTTACGCTCGCAGCGGGTGGCGTCATCCACCCCATTAAAACACCACAAGGGGTGCCCACGATATTGAAGTGGTTGCACTCCCCGCATTATGCAAATCGACATAACTTCGATTACTATCAATCCTGATCGAGCCAGTGCTTTAATCCGGTTCATCAGATAGAGGACTTCTCCATTGTCTTCCACCCGAGGGCTCCGTGGGCGCCAACTTCGGCATTTCTTCAGAGGAGCATTGTTGAACTCAGGAAGACCCCGCCGAACAGGGTCCGGAAGGGGAACGTCCTCCACATAAAACCATTCTAAAGGCCAGTCTTCGGATGACTTCTTCGGAGTACCGTACAGGTATCCGGTATCGGTGATGCGCCATATTTCGGCTCCGCCCACTTGATAAAGTGACCCCCTCTGTGTGCGAGGGACGAGGCAAAATAGCCTCTTCCACAGCTCGAAGAGAACCTCGCAGCCCAGGAACAACTCGTAGAGAGCAACATAGCCGGCGATATGTAGGATGGAGGTGGGGGTGAAATTGTGTAACTGGAGGCCGTAGAACTCCAAGAGCCCGCGGAGGAACAGATGAATTGGAAATCCGAGTCCTCTTAATAAATAGGGAACAAGGCAGACCCGTTCCCCCATAGAGGGACAGGGAAAGCTCTCCGCTTGCTCCCCGCCATTGTAGGTGGCAAGCCCGGCTCGAACGGGCACCATATACGCCGGAGGGAGAAATCCCTTAGTCTGCAGTTCGACTAAACGACTGTGTGGGACTGAACACCTCTCCCAATCACGGGCTTAGGGCTTCGGGGGCGGGAGGAGGAGCTGCGAAGATCGGCCATGTTGGAATGGATCTTTCCGGGACGCGCTCTGATGGATTCTCGCTGGGGGAGGATGGTATGGATCGGATCTAAGGATCCCCATCCCTTTAATAGACAATTTATTTATCTGGCTAGGGGGCGAATGTAAAAACACCCTGGCGCCTCGTATTCATTCGACGCGTGGGAGAAAGCCCTTATTGGGTACAGAAGCCAAGAGGTCCAAACATTTATGGGACCGGACACTGCTTTACAAACATTCGAAAGATGGAGAGGAACCCGCCTTGCAATGCCAAAGACAACACTACGCGCCGGACTCTGGTTCGGGGGCTACTGAGGGAGTCCTAGATTAGGGGGTATTCGGACAACCGGACTATATCCTTTGTCCGGACTGTTAGACTATGAAGATACAAGATTGAAGACTTCGTCTCATGTCCGGATGGGACTCTACTTGGCGTGGAAGGCAAGCTAGGCAATACGGATATGTATATCTCCTCCTTTGTAACCGACCTTGTGTAACCCTAGCCCCCTCTGGTGTCTATATAAACCGGAGGGTTTTAGTCAGTAGGACAACATACAATCATACCATAGGCTAGCTTCTAGGGTTTAGCCTCTCCGATCCTATGGTAGATCAACTCTTGTAATACTCATATCATCAAGAATAAATCAAGCAGGACGTAGTAGGGTTTTACCTCCATCAAGAGGGCCCAAACCTGGGTAAAACATCGTGTTCCCTGCCTCCTGTTACCATCCGCCTTAGACGCACAGTTCGGGACCCCCTACCTGAGATCCGTCGGTTTTGACACCGACAGTGCATTTCTGGTAAGAGGAGAATCCAAGCTTGCCAAGGGCATCCGTCTTGCACTCGAAGTATGGGTCATGAGCAACCACTCCCTTTCGGATACGATTGAACACATGCCTTGCCATTCGAAAACGGCGACGGAATTTTACCCGGCTTGAAGAGCGGGGTGTTGGCAAAGTAATCGGCATAGAGCAGGATGTGGCCTCTCTCCCTGTTGCGGTTCAGGTTGGGAGCACGGCCATGGAGTGACCCCCTGCATCGACGAAGCTACCGTTGAATGTGGTCGTGAACGACCAGTGCAGCCACCACAAGATCTTCATCATCCAACGACGAATCGTCCGATGAACAAATGAAGTGGTGGAAGAAAAACTCATCTTCACTATCCATATCTTTGTGGGCAAAGTGTCGAAAACCTTGCGGTCGTGGTGGCAAAGAGGCCGCGATGATCACCTTGACGCAGCAGGGGTGGTTGGCGGCCGACTACTGGCCGCTCTGGAGCTCTAGTCGAAAGCTGCCGCGGCCGCAGTGGTACGTCACCGGCGGCCGTATCCCCTCTGCCACTGGCTACGACGGCGACGGCCAAACCTCCTCTGGTCGATGGCCAAAACTACGGCGAAAGCGCGGTCGTGTTGGCGGCCATGTCGAGACGTGGTTTGGTATGGACGGTCGTGGCCTGCGCAGTGAGGAGGCGACCGGAGAATAGCGGCAGCGCCGGCGGGGGGCGGGGCGGGGAGAGGGGGTGGAGGCGTTGGAAGCGAAGGGGCTGCTAGTGTCCCTGACAGGCGGGCCATGGGAGGACAAGGGCGTACGGCGAGCCCGTCCGCGTGATGTCCGCTTCACCCCAAACTCGGCACAAGTTTGGACCAGAGATAGGTCGAAAACGGACAAAAACTGGATATTTGTACGTTTGGGGCCGCACGTTGGACCGCGCTATTCATCCGTTCTACCCTAAACGGACGCATCCGGATAGGTCGCGCGGTGGAGTTGGCCTCAGCCAGTCCGCAACCTTTGTCCTGCCTGTCCGTCCCTTCGAGAACAACACTTCGACTCTTCCCGCCGGGGCCCCTGGCTGCTCGTCCGTCCCATGGCGTGGCACTCCCACGGCGATCTATGTCACGGGATCTACGCTCGTCGCTTGACAAATCCCACCACGGGTCCGCCACACTCCCTTGTTTCTCTTTGTCCTCCTCCGCCTTGCCTTCCTCCCCAAGAATCGTGACGCCTGCGGCGCACAGAGTGCCCACGCGGTCTCCACCTCGTCAATGCTCCCCCAGGAAACCAGTGTCTTGCCAGAGACGCCTTCTCCGGGCTGCTGTAAATAGCAACATATACCTCTCTCGGGGTGTGCGCAGCAAGCTAAACCCCCACGCCCCGCACGCGCGCAGACATGCCTCTCTCGCTCGGCGCCGACCACCTCGCCGCGCCCGGCGCGCGCGCTCCGCCTGCGCGGGTGGGCGCGGCCATGGGCATGGGCATGGGCATGGACACGTCCCTCTCGCTGGGCGGTGCAGCCGCCTACCTCCCGCTCAACGAGAACGACTCCCTCGACATGATCCTCCTCGACGTCCTCCGCGAGGCCTCCGCCGTGGCCGCCGCCTCGCCCTCCTCCTCCTCTCCCCCGACGAAGACGGCGAGGGCCATTGCCGCCTCTAGCCCCGACGCGAGCGAGGGCGGCGGGGCATGCGCGGCCGGGAGGGCCGCGGAGCGGCCGCACTACCGCGGGGTGAGGCGGCGGCCGTGGGGCAAGTACGCGGCGGAGATCCGGGACCCGTCGCGGCCCGGCACGCGCCTGTGGCTCGGCACCTTCGGCACGGCCGAGGAGGCGGCCGTCGCCTACGACCGCGCCGCGTTCCGCCTGCGCGGCGCCAAGGCGCTGCTCAACTTCCCGCCGGCCGTGGGGGCGGACGGGGCGCGCCGCGGGGGCGCCGATGGGGCGAGGTGAATGCTACGTGCGTTCTCTCGCCGATTGTTCCTCTCTCTTAGCTGTGTGTTGTCAGCTTCTTAGTTTAGGCCGAATTCCGATTCTGTAACCGTTCATTCATGCGTGGTGTAGTAGTCTGTGGTGGACCAATTTGCATTTCGTGGGTGCTATTTTGGTGATCTCTCTACGGTTATCAACAGATATCAATCATCAATTGTACAGTAGTACTACTAGCCTCATCTGAAATTTTTACGAAGTGTAAGACGAAATCTGGAGAACTGTGTGAACCGGTAATGAGACGACAGATTCCGTCGACAAACATTGCACTCCTGAAAGTTCCTTGCATGAACTCGTTTAGTGACCGATGAAATGCACTCACGCCCACTTGGCAGACAAAAATCGGCTACAAAGCCACCAAATTGGTGTTCCTAGATGACGATGGCAACTTGGGGACCAAAACTAAAAATGCCACTCCGAAATATTTTCCATTGAAGATTCGCGGCCCCATGGCCCGCAGCGTACATGAGCTCAGCCGTGACACGATCACCGGCTACGGCTGCACCAGTGCTTCCGTCATTGGCCCATGATCCTCTATGGCCAGAGTTACTGTATTTGATCATCTGATACACTTTATAATCACAAAACCGCCTTAAAAAGCACAGCAGCACGAATCAAATTAGCAAACGGCCAGATTTCAGGATATAAATATCTTCAAGTTACTTGTTCCCAGCTCATATGCTCCCTGTACCCTCCACAAAAATCCACGCATGGAAGAGATGTTTCTGCCAAACATAACTCCGGAAGTCCGGATTTTACCCGCAAAAAAGAAAAAGGGGAAAGAAAAAAAGGAAGTCCGGATTTCTCTATGACTAAGGCCCGCAATTTGACCCACCAGAGCACATGCGTTCGAAATTTCTACAACGATATTGTGATGCTGACACGACACGAACTCTACATCAGTCCACACCGAAAAAGTTTACCTAACCATTTGCTTTGCTCCTCCAACGATCAATCATCAGTTGCAGCCAATACAGTCCCCTACCAATAGCAACTGCCCTGGCGCTCTAGCTGATGAAACATTCATCCACCACTGAGAGAGCCCACTCAATTCCGGTGCCGATTTTTGTCCATATAAAGCACCGTCAATGCTGCAATCGTGCCGGGAGAGTAGACGTCTGATGACAAGCCCAAGTCCCCCAACTCCTCGGCAAACAAATTGCCTCGTCGCTTGATTGGTTCGTAGAGAACCTGGAGCATTCGCTCAGCTGATCCAACTTGCAGCTGACGAACTTCATCGTTGAAGATAACCTCGCTGGACCAACCAAAATAAGATAGACATATGATGAGGTCCAATCCACAGTTAGAAATGCAGATGGAATATTCCCAACAGGTTAAAATGAATATATAGCACAATTATGTTGATGCTTAATTGAGAATGTCGTTTCACATAACTAGAAGCTACCTTTGTACTTACGGAAATATAAGGTGTAGATTAGAAGAAGGAAACTTACCTTAGTTTTGCAGCTAGATTTTTATCTGTGCACGCTCGAAAAAGGATCTCAGGCACAATGGGAGAGTCCAAAAGGATGTTTGGTAGAGAAATAAAGTTTATCTTTTTTCTCAGGTGGATGAAGCACTCAGTAAGGAAATGAGCTTGGTAGGCCACCACACAGGGTAGCTTTGCTAGCATTAGTTCCATGACAGCTGTTCCGGAAGTACATAATGCTGCTTTACTAGCCTGCCAAAAAAAAGGAATATTAGGAAAGTAGACTCTGGCCGCGATAAGTTTCACATACTAACAATCAATCAAGTCTAATAAATTTCAAATCTAGCCCTATTGGGTTAGTACACTTCGCTACCAAAGGAATGGTTGGTTTGAACAGAGGAGCCTTAACATTACCAACCAAGGAATAAATGCTGTCTCAAAAACAAAGAGTGAACACTTAGAGAATCACTATTTGTGTATAACTAATATAACTGTTGACAGACAGCACTGTATCTTAAATTCTTAATATAATTAGACAATCGTTTCCTAGGGAAAAAAAGAATAAAATCATGGCTGGAATATAATGTGTGGGTCCGTGGGACAATCCAGTGGCTACAGTAATCAACAGTGCTCTAGATTTTTCTTCATAGAGATTTTGATCCTATATAAGATGAGATGAAAATGCTAATGCTAACTTAACCAATCATAGTCTGGGGTTATAGCCACAGCACAGCTGTAAAGGGACAGTAGTAACATGAATCCTTTTGGAACAAACAGCAATACATGATATGTGTGCTAGCAAGGTATGGTGCTACAGTCTTCACATCCATCAAATGAGTGAAAATATCAACATTCGAAAATGGCAATATCCAAAGAGTGAATTTGGTGGTAGAGAAATAAAGCCATTAACTAGAAAAAGAAGTGACCTTACATTGAATGCACCATATCTTTTTTCTAGTGAACCCCCAGGTATCAGTACCACTGGAAACGGCACTGATCGAACTACATTTTCAACATAGGTCCTCACATCCCGATGTGGAGCAACTGGGATGACTAGTGACAGATCATTTAAAGTGTGACTTAAATGTTGCACAGTCCGAAAGAAGATTGGGAGCATACGAGCTACTTCCTGCATCCTGCTTCCAGGCAGCATGGTTAAGATTGTGGCATCTATCAAAGGAGTATTTATCATTAGAAAACAGACATGCTTTTTATAACACAACAATCATTTATAGACCGGTCAATAAACTAGCATCATGCCAGAACACAAAATCCAGATATGATGTCTTGCTATGAATTGTTACTGATGCATATGATAAGGCAAGAAATGTTTCCTAGAGAACGTGCAAGCAAGTGTTTGTCCTCTTTTCATTAAGAGGAGAAGCAAACAATTACTAGACTTGGGTAGCAAGTACCGGGATTAAGATCAAACAACACGCGCACTCTAGCTACTCGGCACTCTAGGCGAGAAAAATTTAATGATTCAGACAGAAATTTTTTATGGCCTTGCATTGTGTAAAAAAGGGCAGCCCGGTGCATGTAGCTCCTGCTTGCGCAGGGTCCAGGGAAGGGTCCAACCACTTTGGGTCTTTAGTACGCAGCCTTTCCTTACATTTCTGCAAGAGGCTGTTTCCAGGACTTGAACCCGTGACCTCATGGTCACAAAGGCAGCAGCTTTACCATTGTGTAAAACAAAAAATAAATGTGTATCATGTTAATAATATATGGATGGTATAGTAGACCATACAAGTGTCTGATTTGTCTCCTAGGGCTCCTTTGATACAAAGGAATTTCATAGGAATTTTAAAGGATTTGAATCCTTCAGAATTTTTCCTATGATGGTCATTTGATTCGTAGGATTGGAATCCTTAGGGTTTTTTCCATAGGATTCATCTGTACTACATTTTGAAGGAAACTTTCTATCCACTCAAAGCTCTTTGTAGAATTCCATTGTTTTTCCTGTGCTATCAAACACTTCTCTCAATCCCGTAGGATACAAGAGGACATGACACTCTATTCCTATGTTTTCCTATTCCCGCATTTTGAGAATCCTACGAATTAAAGAGGCCCAGTTGGCTAGTTCTATATAGTTCTTTTTCAGCTTTAGCTATGTTCCTTGTTTCACCAGATTGATATTTGCAGTTAAAATTAAGATATATGAAATCACAAGAAAAAGCAGGTGCTAAAATATTTGGCCATCTCCTTTGCATCTCATGTAAAACAGATTTGACTATGTAATGAATCATCTGGCAGTTGGTACTCAGGTTGCGTTTGTCATTGCTGCCAATTATGATAATAGTTTCTTCAACCAGCTTTTGTCTACTTTACAATTTCGGTAACAACTTTTTCCTGTTTATGTGGCTATCTTTCCCAGCAGATTATAAAATAAGTTAAGCACATCACAGTTCAGCAATCACAAACTGAGCCTTAAGGATTGATAGTGTGCGAGCATGCCTACATTTGAATGGAAGTTAATAAACTGCCACAGCGATCTGTAGATCTGAAGTTGCACCATTAGCATACATCAACCGTCATGTTAGTTTTCGGAAAACAGTAGTATTAGTTTCTAAAACCTAGATGAAACAGCATGCCCTCCCAGTAGTTATTGGCAACTGAATTTTCCTATCTTACATGTTTGTATATTTCCTTGATGATAATTCATAAAATGCATCAATTACAAAGTCAACACATTACAATTCACCAATCTGATATATATAAGAAGGAAAAACACAAAAAGGGATATAATAATTGGCATAACAATCTAGTATTTGTGCACAAGAAGAATTCAAGAAGGCACAAAGAATGACACATTTAATTACCTGGAGACAACCCATGCTCCAGTCTAAAAGCTTCACCACTTCGTTGACGCGTGGACATGTCAGGAGATAATTCTGAGTCCTATGAAATTTGATAGACATAAACAACTATATTGTGAGTAAAGTTGGTGGTCCCAGATATCAAACAGATATACAAAATTCAAAAGTACTAGTCTTAACAATTCAATTACATGATATCAGCAATTCAGTTTGAAATCGATTAGTCACTTCTAGAAGAGAAGACAACATTCCATGTCAACATTATTCTTAGCATTGCACAATCTCAGAAGAAAACAAGGGAATGCCGCTCTCTCACAACCCACTTGAACCTTTTAGGATCATGATCCTCAGATCCATTTCTTATACAATAATATAGTGCTAAGTATAATCTAGTCCCTAACCCTTGCTTCTACCTAGCTTTGGATGAGATTTAGCTCCTTGGATTTCTATGGCCACACCCAGGTTTAGGCAGGAATAGTATAGGAATCTTTAGATGCACATTCCATGTCCTAATGGATATGAGCCACCTTTCTCAACAAAGGAGATAGGCGTTATTATCCATCAATGACAACAGCCAATGAACTTCAATTTTTTGATGAGATCTCGCCTTGACTATAATTCTATGGTCAACAAAGGAGAAGGTCATTATGCAACAGATACTAATGAAGCCGCACAATTCCCTACCACATTTTTATGTTGAAGCGAAGTCCCTGCCACATTTAAGACAGCAGCATCATCCAATAAGGGATGGCCCACATATGTAGCAGGCAACCCATGTAACCTGCAAATTTCGTCCTCAAAAGGAAGGATACATAACATATGATCCACAAAATTATGCAACTTTGAGAGCCTGCTTTCACCACCTTTCCAGGCCCAGAATGATGGTGCAACATAATGGACATGTAGAGGGCTATCAACTTTTTGGTTGTACCTACCTAGACAAAAGAAAAATCTTACCATCTTTGCTCATGAAAAAATAAATGTAAATTTAGGTATTTGAATGAAATTGTGGTATGGTAAAAATGATTCCACTTAAAGCCTTACATTTTAATTGCTGCAATAGGCGAAACGAAAACCCCTTTGAATCAACAGTAACTACAGCATGAGGCCGAAATAATATAGCAGCATCTAAAGTATCCTTGATCTTTCTCTGCAACATAAAAACGAGTATAACCAACAATCAAGTGAACACAAACAGAAAGCAAAGCACAAGACACACCAGAGATGCACCTTGACGTTATATATGTGTGGCAGCAGTTCCCACAAACCCATTATGGCAATTTCTTCCATGGGAAAAAGTGATTGCAACCCTTCCTTGCACATTAATTCCCTGCATTGAGAAAATTCTGTTTAGTGAGTAAAAAAATGAAAGATCAAAGTTGCAACATGATGCGATCCAGCTTGAACTGGACTTGGATCAAAGCGTGCATATGGAAAGTAAAATGACGCTACAACAATGCTGAACTAATTAATGCATGGATATGTTGAGCACACACATGAAAATGAACTCACTTTGCATCCAAACAGAGGGAACACAAAGGAATTCCTGACTGCAAACATCAACCAATGGCATTTGAGCAGATAGTATGGGCATACATCAAGGAGATCAATCATAACTGTATGACGGTGATGACTGACAACTCCACGACATGGCAGTTGACCCTCCATTTTGTTTTCTTCTGGTGAAGATAAAAAACATAATACTCCCTCCGTAAAAAATATAAGACGGGTTTTTACACTGTCGTAGAGTCAAAAAACGTCTTATATTAAGTTACAGAGGTAGTAATAAATAAAGCAACCCTAATGTTATGTTTCCTGTATTCACATCCAATCTTCCTTATTCACGCTCCCCTATGGAAGAGAAGGAAACAATGTATCAAGAGAACTGTTGTCTTTTCAATTTTCTTTCTGTTTCTCTACATCATCTCCAATACTGAAGACTGACTTGAATCCAGAAAGTGAAGGAACTCGTCCTTGTTTCTTTAAGAACCTGATGAACCTACTGCCTAGAAGAGAATCACAAACTAGCATAACAAGAATTAACAAATAAAAATTTCCCTCATTCTGTCACTTGACTAAAAATTGGACACCGAACAAAATATCCACTGGAACACATTTCCCTCTCCATGCCCACAAATTTGATGTTTAAGCGTGCAAGAACTACAAATGGAGCCTAGTCCTATGTACAGTACATAATCTGAACATGTAAACACTTCCGGAACGGAACAAATAAGCAATCCAGAACTACCCCCCCCCCCCCCCCCCCTCCAAGTCTCCTTCAAGTCCAAAATACCTTGACTGCATGAAGCATTTCTGTGTAATGAAGATCTATAAGAGTATGGACAAATGAACATTCATTGGGAAAAAAACATTGACATCAAAAGGCAAATATAAAGCTTAAAGTGCATGAAGTTAGGTGGTTTCAGAGCTAGTATTTATCAAATGTTCAAACTGGGGCGTTTCATCAGAAAAAAATGCTCAAACTGAGACTGAAAAATACTTTAATAGCACAGATAACTGAACCAAAAATGTAGGAACAGGGGTTAAACCACACCCGCCAACGCCAGCAAAACGAACGGGAACAGGGGAGAGCTTCCTGAGGGACGCCATGAGGCGCGAAGCGAGCGAATCGCCGGAGACCTCACCGGCGACAACGAACACCCGAAGTTCGCCGTCCCGAACCGCTGCGTCGAACACCCTCCCGCAGGAATAAGCGCGTGAGCCCAACCTGGCCAGCAGCCCTCGCTGGCGCCCGGCGGCAGGGATCCATCGTGACAGCATCAGCCACAGCGGAGCAGAGCGGCGCCGACGGGAGGGAAAACCGGGGAGGGCAGAAAGGGTTAGGAAAGGTTAGAAAAAACTCCCCGGGAGTAGTGACTTGAAAAAAAAAACGAGGAGCTTATTTGTTTGGATTTTCGATCTATGCATCAAACACGTCAGTACGAAACAACGCCAAAAAATAACGCAAATTACATTCAGATCCATAGACTACTTAGCGACGACTACGAACACAACATTAAACCGAAGGTGTACTTTTTTTTTACCTGAATCGAACAAACTTTTATAATAGACAATCAAAAAATCGTCGTGTTAAGATTCTAAAGAACAAATGCACTAGAACAACAATCGTCGATCATGAAAATGAGTGTGCATTAGAAAAATCCAATCTGTAACACATAAACACATATGAATAAAGATTGGATCCCAGCTGGTCCACCACATACAACACCGACCAAATAATGTGAAGGTCTGTCGGAGACACACCTACACACGCCCTTCGACGACGCTAGACACACTGTAAAAATAGGGGCTAGGCGGGAAGAATCTTATTTCATCTTCAGGGAGCCTCCACAGACTCGTCTTTCTGAGCAGAAACAAACCCTAAAAAATTTCAATAAAGCATCTAAAAACGGAGTAGGAGCCCTTCTGCCAACCTTTGTCGAGATCCACTACGCCTTCATGGCCCTAAGACCTTGGAAGATGAGACAAATAGGCGGTGGCGTCGGTAGCAGGCGTGAAAAACCCTTTGTTCGGCTGAGAAGCTATGTACGATACCGGGAGTCAAAAGGGTAACAATTCATGGTTTATTTGTTTGGATTTAGATGATTAAAATCGTTAGAAGCTTTTTCTAAACATAAGAAAATGGAGCAAGCTTTTCCAACACATAAAAAATGTGTGCACTGTCGTGGTTCTAAGTCTGTCAGTAATGTAGGAGGGTAGGTATGGAGAGGCAAGATCTTAGCTATGGAGAAGTTGTAAGCACACGAGGTTTACGAGTTCAGGCCCTTCTCGGAGGAAGTAATAGCCCTACGTCTCGGAGCCCGGAGGCGGTCGACTGGATTATGCGTGTATGAATTACAGGGGTGCGAACCCTTTACACTGAGGAGGGGGTGACTTATATAGAGTTCGCCCGATCCCTCCGGCCCTCAGTTGTACAGGGTTTTAAATACATTAAGGTGAGGCGTTACTGATAACGCCTCTAATAAAGTGCTATGATGACCATAAAAGCTACTTAATTACCGACCGTTAGCGTGCGGAGTGCCTTTAGGTCTCCTGGCCATCGAGTGATTGGACCTTGGTCGAGTGATTGCTTCTTGGTCGAGTGTCTTCGAGTCTGTCGAGTGAAACACCTCCAAGTCGATTGAAAGGTGATTTTTTTCTTGAGATGTCCTTGGGTAGGGCAGCTGGGACAGGTCCATGACCCTACCCTAGGTACATAGCTTCATCATTAGCCCCGAATGAATCGAGGTTTGAGTGGGGAAGGAGTTGAGCACTTCTCCGACTCATTTTTCATGCTATGAGCATATCTTGTTTCGGATCAATGAACCTGAGTGATGCCAGCAACTTCCTTTTCAGTCGCCTTGATCTATTCTTAGTTTTTTTGTCGAGTGAGTTTCTTTACTTGAGAGGCTCCGAGTGACGGTGTGGAGGAGATCTTCGGTCTAACAAGTTGTTCTGCTGCCCGCAGATTTCGCGGGATCCGAATTTTGGGAAGCGCGCGGGACGGGGAAGGCCGCAGTAATCGGATGGGATAGGGCGGAGCCGCCTCGATCCCTGCGCCACCTTTTTCGCCACGTATCGCGCGCGCGATTGTTACGGGATTTGACAGGACCGCCCGGGCCTACCAGTCAGCCACTCGGAAGCGGCCTCATATAAGGCGTTGGACCGGGGGCTCTTGAACAGTGCGTCCCCATTATCTCTTCTCCTCTTCAGCCTCCTTCGTCGCGCTCGCTCTCGCCCCAACGCCACCGCTCCGTACGCGTCTCGCCGGCGACGATGGGGAAGGAGAAGACGGCAGCTCTGGAGCGGGCGAAGAAAGCGACGGCAAAGGCGAAGGGGAAAGCGACCAGTCGGGGCGGATCTTCCTCGCGGACTGGCCTGCCGAAGGGCTGGATCCAGGGCGACTGGATCTGCTCGATGATCACCCAAGAGGATCTCGATGACCTAGCCGAAGGAGGGCTGATCCCCCCATGAATCGGCGCGGCTTCCGGGGAAGGAATCCGAGCCGCAACCTCGGGAGGGTGAGCGCGTTCTCCTTGCCACCCACGTCGACCATGGATTTTCCTTGCCTCCTCACCCTTTCTTTTGGGGATTTCTTAACTTCTTTGGGGCACAACTCCACCACTTCACTCCCAACACAATCGTTTATCTCGCCGCTTTCATTTCTTTGTGCGAGAATTTCCTGGGTTGCCGGCCTCATTGGGGTCTTTTCAAGCACATTTTCACTTGTCGCTCTCAGACGGTGAAAAAGGCCAATCCGAGTGACGAGAGAACTCAAGTGATTCAGATGTGCGGGGGTCTTGGTGTTCAGATGAGAGGGAAAAGTTCCTTTCCAGCCATGATTCTTCCCGACTCGGTTCGCGGATGGCAGTCGACCTGGTTTTACTGCAAAGACCAGTCGACGCCAGGGCAGTCGACCGGCCTCCCTCCTTTTACCATGGACCGAGTGAGGAAACCCTCCTCTTTGATGGTGCTCCCGGAGGAGAAGGCGCAAGTGAGGGTGCTGGTCGAGCGAGTGGTCCAGCTTATCCGTGACGGGGTCACCAGTATGGATCTCCTGGAGGTCTTCCTTCAGCGGCGCATCCAGCCTCTTCAAGCTCGAGACCACCCGATGTGGATGTATTCGGGTCTTGACAACTCCACTCGGATTCACCCAGAGGAGGTCGATGACGACACACTGGAGAAGTGGCTGTCGGGCATGACCGGAAACAAGGACAACCCCAAGGGAGCCTGGAGAGTTCCTCCATTCGACCAGTCCCATGTACCAGAGAAGGTCCGATTCCGAGCTTTTGATTGTAATCTGAATTCACTCGCGCAGCCGTCTATACCGCGCCGACTGACTTTATTCTTCCTGCTTTCTTTCAGGCCCTTATCGAAATGTATTCAATGCCCAACGGAGAGCAAGAGCAAGATCTGGAAGGCGAGGCGAGCGGCAGCGACAGTGGCGAATGGACTTCTGACAGAGAAAGCGACGACTCAAGTGACGAAGAAGAAGTCGAGTCGCCTCCTTGCAGGGAGAGGCAATCCAAGCTTGACCAAGAACGACCGAGTGCCCGCGAAAAGGCGACTGCTCAGGCTGGTCAGTCTTCAAAGCGTCCTCGGATCTCTTCACCAACCCCGACCGAAAAAGCACCAAAGCATCCCAAAGTTGCAGAGCCGAAGACTCGAAAGGTGTTGCCGAAGATTAAGATTGACATCCCCGTCGCTTCCGCGTGAGTGTCTCCCTTTGTATTCACTCGACGCCCCGCGCTGTTTGTTTTTCTTGTTTTAACCAGACGAACTTTGGAACTGGCAGTGCTACTACTTCTGGGACCTCAGCTTACAGGGACGAGGATGAGGTAATGGAGGATGTGGTCACTTCCAATCTGGGTATGATTTCTGCCATTTTGTCTTTATTTGGTCGACTCAACTGCAATGTGCACCATTGGGTGATGTGATTTTGGCGATCGAACTTTGCACAGCTCCCAACATTATTGACCTCCCCGATGATGATGAAGAGCCCGAGAGGCCTTTGACGAGGAAGAATAGGCAAGCTCCTGCAAGCAAGGTGCCATAGTCGACGCCGAGGGCGGAACCAGTCGTTCAGGACACTGGCGACGCCAATCGGGGTTCTGTTACCTTCGCCGTGCCACTGTCGAGTGCCTTGCCTTCTTCGTCGACTGCTCAGGCCCCTGTCGACCCACCTTCAGTTTTTGCGACCCATCATGTCCCAGAGGACGAAGTGAATGCTGCCAAGGAAGCCATACGCCAGGCGGGCATCATGATGGAGAAGATGAAGATGGTGCGGGATGCCAGTCAGGCCGCCTACGACGCCAGCTCGGCTCTCCAAAGCAACGTTCAGGTTAGTTGGTCACCGCTTGTTCTGTTAGGATATGCTATCTGAAGACTCTTTTCAAAAAATTTTGCATCTGTACACCCACTGGGTGCGTCGATTGAATTTTTGAACTAGTGGGGGCACGCTGAGTGCACCCACTGGGTGTGGTCCCCGAGACTACGGTGGACTGCTGGCAGTCGACTGTAGTCTTTTTATTTTGTCGAGTGTAAACCGAACTGGTAGTTTGTCTCTTCCACTCGGTCTGGTCGAGTGGGATCAGAACCGGTGGGGGCACGCCAAGTGCACCCACTGGGTGTAGTCCCCGAGACCGCGGTCGACCGCGGTCTGAGTTCTTCTTTCTCTCCCCCTTTTTTTACTTCCTGCACTCGACTCCGTCGGGCCGGTCGAGTGGGATCAAACCCGGTGGGGGCACGCAAAGTGCACCCACTGGGTGTAGTCCCCGAGACTATGGTGGACTGCGGGCAGTCGACCGTAGTCTTAGTACTTATTGACTTTGTCGTTTTTCGCTGTAAAATAACTTCTCCTCTTTGATTGCAGAAATCTTGTGATCTTGGAGCTCGCTTTGCTGACTTGGAGAAACAGCAGATCCAACTGAACCTTGACTTGGAGCTGGCCAAGACAGAGTTGCAAAAGGCCAAGGACGACGCCAATGGTAAGACGAGTTTGTCGACTGGTTTGTCTTAGGCTTGAGTACCCTTCTACTCTTTCTGAATCAAGCATCATTTCTTTGCAGAAAAACTGAGAGAAGCTCTGGCGAAGAAGGATCAGGATTTGGCTGCTGCTCGAAAGGAAGCTGACGACAGGACCGCTCTGGCTGAACAGAAACTGGCTTCGGTCGGCCAGTTGGAAGAAGAGAATACCAAGATGAAATCTGCTCTGAACGAAGCCAACAAGGAGTGCACGCGCTTGAAGAAGGACACTCACAACCTGTACGAGAAGATGGAAGGCATCGCTCGCAGGAGGGACGATCTGGAGAGCTATCTGAGGAGCCTTGCCAAGAAGTTATTCATCAAGCTTGAAGGTACACATTTTGTTCCGACTGATTTTTTTATCGACTCAGCGTACGAAAATTGACTTATCCTTGGATCGTGAATGCAGAGTTTTGCCAGAACTTCGAGGAGGAGACTGGACGGATTGAGCCAGGTTTGGACCCAATCAATTCTCCCGTGAAAGATGAAACTGCCATGAATCTGCTCCGACTGGAATCCTGCATCGACGGTGTTGTGGACTACTTGGCTCGACTGAAGGTCGCCACGTCACGGATCGACCCGGCACTTTGGCCAGAGGCCACGCTCCAGAATGATCTTGAGTCTCTGATGACTCGACTTAACGAGATCCCTTACCGAGTGCAGGAGTGAAAGAAATCTTCTGCCCGGTGTGGTGCTGATGTGTCTCTGTCTTTGGTTCGTGTCTGTGGGGTTCCTGCTCTCCCCCACGGTAAAGGTGTTGCTGCTGTGAGATGGTGTCGTGTGTGCATACTTCCATATTTCTGCTAAGGAATCAAGGATTGGCGAGACGTTTCCTCGGGGGCCTCTCCTTGAGGCGGATGTGGGTCCTTGGATGTCCTGGGGCCTGGTTCTCCTCGGTGTGTGTGCTCTCGTGGTACTTGGCGTTCCTCTTTAACCGTTCCTTGAAGTTGGATCCATTGTGTCACGGTGCATAGCGACTGTACAGTTGTAGGCACTCTCGTTCCCGTGTGTGTGGTAGTTCTTCCCATATAGTCGTATATATAACAGTTTAGGAATTGTTGTGGCTGTGGTGTGGCAACTGCATTGAGCCCAATAATTTCTCTCGCGTTGATTCTAATGACGGTAGAAAAGGTAGTAAGTTGTGGGCGTTGATTTTGTTCAATATGCTTGCCGTTACTAGTCTTATCTTGATTCGGCGGCATCGTGGTATGAAGCGGCCTGGACCAACCTTACACGTACTCTTACGTGAGACCGGTTCCACCGACAAACATGCACTAGATGCATAAGGTGGCTAGCGGGTGTCTGTCTCTCCCACTTTAGTCGGATCGGATTCGATGAAAAGGGTCCTTATGAAGGGTAAATAGCAATTGGCATATCACGTTGTGGTCTTTGCGTAGGTAAGAAACGTTCTTGCTAGAAACCCATAGCAGCCACGTAAAACATGCAAACAACAATTAGAGGACGTCTAACTTGTTTTTGCAGGGTATGCTATGTGATGTGATATGGCCAAAAGGATGTGATGAATGATATATGTGATGTATGAGATTGATCATGTTCTTGTCAAGGGGATCACGACTTGCATGTCGATGACGAGACAACTTCAAGAAGACACGATGATGGAGATCATGATGATGGAGATCATGGTGTCATACCGGTGACAAGATGATCATGGAGCCCCAAGATGGAGATCAAAGGAGCTATATGATATTGGCCATATCATGTCACTATTATTTGATTGCATGTGATGTTTATCATATTTATACATCTTATTTGCTTAGAACGATGGTAGTAAATAAGATGATCCCTTACAACAATTTCAAGAAGTGTTCTCCCCTAACTGTGCACCGTTGCTACAGTTCGTCGTTTCTAAGCACCACGTGTTAATCGGGTGTGATGGATCCTTACGTTCACATACAACGGGTGTAAGACAGTTTTACACATGCAAAAACACTTAGGGTTAACTTGACGAGCCTAGCATGTACAGACATGGCCTCGGAACACAAAAGACCGAAAGGTCGAGCATGAGTCGTATAGAAGATACGATCAACATGAAGATGTTCACCGACGTTGACTAGTCCGTCTCACGCACAGATCGGACACGGCCTAGTTGACTCGGATCATGTAATCACTTAGATGACTAGAGGGATGTCTATCTGAGTGGGAGTTCATAAGATGAACTTAATTATCTTGAACATAGTCAAAAGGATTTTGCAAATTATGTCATAGCTCGCGCTTTAGTTATACTGTTTAGTTATGTTCCTAGAGAAAAATTAGTTGAAAGTTGATAGTAGCAATTATGCGGACTAGGTCCGTAAACTGAGGATTGTCCTCATTGCTTCATAGAAGGCTTATGTCCTTAATGCACTGCTCAGTGTGCTGAACCTCGAACGTTGTCTGTGGATGTTGTGAACATCTGACATACACGCTTTGATAACTACGTGATAGTTCAGTTAAACGGTTTAGAGTTGAGGCACCGAAGACGTTTTTGAAACGTCGCAAAACATATAAGATGTTTTGAGGGCTGAAATTGGGATTTCAGGCTCGTGCCCACGTCAAGAGATATAAGACCTCCGACGATTTTCTTAGCCTACAAACTAAGGGAGAAAAGCTCAATTGTTGAGCTTGTGCTCAGATTGTCTGAGTACAACAATCGCTTGAATCAAGTGGGAGTTGATCTTCCAGATGAGATAGTGATGTTTCTCCGAAGTCATTACCACCAAGCTGCTAGAGCTTCGTGATGAACTATAATATATCAGGGACATATATGATGATCCTTGAGATATTCGCAATGTTTGACACCGCGAAAGTAGAAATCAAAAGGGGGCATCAATCGTTGATGGTTAGTAAAACCGCTAGTTTCAAGAAGGGCAAGGGAACAAAGGGATACTTCATGAAACGGCAATTCAGCTGCTGCTCTAGTGAAGAAACCCAAGGTTGAACCCAAACCCGAGACTAAGTGCTTTTGTAATAAGGGAACAACCACTGGAGCAGAATTACCCTAGATACTTGGTAGATAAGAAGGCTGGCAAGGTCGATAGAAGTATATTGGATATACATTGTGTTGATGTGTACTTTACTAGTACTCCTAGTAGCACCAGGGTATTAGATACCGATTCGGTTGCTAAGTGTTAGTAACTCGAAATAAAAGCTACGGAATAAACGGAGACTAGCTAAAGGTGAGCTGACGATATGTGTTGGAAGTGTTCTCAATGTTGATATGATCAAGCATCGCACGCTCCCTCTACCATCGAGATTGGTGTTTGCGTTGAGCATAGACATGATTGGATTATGTCTATCGCAATACGGTTATTCATTTAAGGAGAATAATGGTTACTCTGTTTATTTGAATAATACCTTCAATGGTCTTACACCTAAAATGAATGGTTTATTGAATCTCGATCGTAGTGATACACATGTTCATGCCAAAAGATAGTAATGATAGTACCACCTACTTGTGGCACTGCCACGTAAGTCATATCGGTATAAAACACATGAAGAAGCTCCATGTTGATGGATCTTTGGGCTCACTCGTTTTTGAAAAGTTTGAGACATGCGAACCATGTCTATTGGTGTATATGCATGAAGAAACTCCATGCAAATGGACCGTTTTGACTCACTTGATTTTGAATCACTTGAGACATGCAAATCATACCACACGGGCAAGATGACTGAAAGCCTCGTTTTCAGTAAAATGGAACTAGAAAGCAACTTGTTGGAAGTAATACATTTTGATGTGTGCAGTCCAATGAGTGCTGAGGCATGTAGTGGATATCGTTATGTTTTTACTTCACAGATGATTTGAGTAGATGTTGAGTATATTTACTTGATGAATCACGAGTCTGAATTATTGAAAGGTTCAAGTAATTTCAGTGTGAAGTTGGAAGATCGTCGTGATAAGAGGATAAAAATATCTATGATATGATCATAGAGATGAATATCTGAATTACGAGTTTGGCACAGAATTAAGACATTGTGGAAATTGTTTAAAAACTAATACAGCCTGGAACACCATAGTGTGATGGTGTGTCCGAACATCATAACTGCACCCTATTGGATATGAAGCATACCATGATGTCTCTTATCAAATTACAACAATAGTTTATGGGTTAGGCATTAGAGACAACCACATTCACTTTAAATAGGGCACCACGTAATTCCGATGAGATGACACCGTATGAACTATGGTTTAGAGAAACCTAAGCTGTCATTTCTTAAAAGTTTGGGACTGCGACGCTTATGTGAAAAAGTTTCAGGCTGATAAGCTCGAACCCAAAGCGGATAAATGCATCTTCATAGGACACCCAAAACAGTTGGGTATACCTCCTGTCTCAGATTCGAAAGCAATAAGGGATTGTTTCTAGAATCGGGTCCTTTCTCGAGGAAAAGTTTCTCTCGAAAGAATTGGGTGGGAGGATGGTGGAGACTTGATGAGGTTATTGAACCGTTACTTCAACTAGTGTATAGCAGGGCACAAAGAGTTGTTCCTGTGGCACCTACACCAATTGAAGTGGAAGCTTATGATATTGATCATGAGACTTCAGATCAAGTCACTACTAAACCTCGTGGGATGACAAGGATGCGTACTACTTCAGAGTGGTACGTAATCATGTCTTGGAAGTCATGTTGCTAGACAACAATGAACCTACGAGCTATGGAGAAGCGATGGTGGGCCTAGATTCCGATAAATGGCTCGAGGCCATAAAATCCGAGAGAGGATCCATGTATGAAAACAAAGTGTAGACTTTGGAAGAACTACTTGATGGTCGTAAGGCTGTTGAGTGTAGATGGATTTTAAAAGGAAGACGGACAATGATGGTAAATGTCACCATTAAGAAAGCTCGACTTGTCGTTAAGATGTTTTCCGACAAGTTCAAGGAGTTGACTACGGTGAGATTTTCTCACTCGTAGCGATGCTAAGAGTCTGTTGGAATTATATTAGTGATTACTGCATTATTTATGAAATCTTGCAGATAGGATGTCAAAAACATTGTTTCCTCGACGATTTTCTTGAGGAAAGGTTGTATGTGATACAACCAGAAGGTTTTGTCAATCCTGAAAGATGCTAATAAATATGCAAAGCTCCAGCAATCCTTCTGAGGACTGGAGTAAGCATCTCGGAGTTGGAATGTACACTTTGATGAGATGATCAAAGATTTGGGTGTATACGAAGTTTATGAGAAACTTGTATTTCCAAAGAAGTGAGTGGGAGCACTATAGAATTTCTGATGAGTATATGTTGTTAACATATTTTTAATCGGAAATGATGTATAATTTCTAGAAAGCATGTAGGGTTATTTGGAAAGTGGTTTTCAATGGAAAGCCTGGATTAAGCTACTTGAACATTGAGCATCAAGATCTATAAGGATAGATCAAAACGCTTAAAAGTACTTTCAAATGAGCACATACCTTGACATGATCTTGAAGGTGTTCAAGATGGATCAGTCAAAGAAGGAGTTCTTGCCTGAGTTGTAAGGTATGAAGTTAAGACTTAAAGCTCGACCACGACAGAATAGAGAGAAAGGACGAAGGTCGTCCCCTATGCTTGAGACATAGGCTCTACAGTATGCTATGCTGTGTACCGCACCTGAAGTGTGCCTTGCCATGAGTCAGTCAAGGGGTACAAGAGTGATCCAAGAACGGATCACAGGATAGTGGTCAAAGTTATCCTTAGTAACTAGTGGACTAAGGAATTTTCTCGATTATGGAGGTGGTAAAAGAGTTCGTCGTAAAGGGTTACGCCGATGCAAACTTTGACACTAATCCAGATTATTCTGAGTAGTAAACTGGATTCGTATAGTAGAACAGTTATTTGGAATAAACTCCAAATAGAGCGTGGTAGCTGCATCTAGGAGATGACATAAAGATTTGTAAAGCACACACGAATCTGAAAGGTTCAGACCCGTTGACTAAAACCTCTCTCACAAGCAACATGATCAAACCCAGAACTCATTGAGTGTTAATCACATAGTAATGTGAACTAGATTATTGACTCTAGTAAACTCTTTGGGTGTTAGTCACATGGCGATGTGACCTGTGAATGTTAATCACATGGCGATGTGAACTAGATTATTGACTCTAGTGCAAGTGGGAGACTGTTGGAAATATGCCCTAGAGGCAATAATAAATTGATTATTATTATATTTCCTTGTTCATGATAATCGTTTATTATCCATGCTATAATTGTATTGATAGGAAACTCAGATACATGTGTGGATACATAGACAACACCATGTCCCTAGTAAGCCTCTAGTTGACTAGCTCGTTGATCAATAGATGGTTATGGTTTCCTGACCATGGACATTGGATGTCGTTGATAACGGGATCACATCATTAGGAGAATGATGTGATGGACAAGACCCAATCCTAAGCCTAGCACAAGATCGTGTAGTTCGTATGCTAAAGCTTTTCTAATTTCAAGTATCATTTCCTTAGACCATGAGATTGTGCAACTCCCGGATACCGTAGGAGTGCTTTGGGTGTGCCAAACGTCACAACGTAACTGGGTGGCTATAAAGGTGCACTACAGGTATCTCCGAAAGTGTCTGTTGGGTTGGCACGAATCGAGACTGGGATTTGTCACTCCGTAACGGAGAGGTATCTCTGGGCCCACTCGGTAGGACATCATCATATGCGCAATGTGACCAAGGAGTTGATCACGGGATGATGTGTTACGGAACGAGTAAAGAGACTTGCCGGTAACGAGATTGAACAAGGTATAGGGATACCGACGATCGAATCTCGGGCAAGTACAATACCGCTAGACAAAGGGAATTGTATACGGGATTGATTAAGTCCTTGACATCGTGGTTCATCCGATGAGATCATCATGGAACATGTGGGAGCCAACATGGGTATCCAGATCCCGCTGTTGGTTATTGACCGGAGAACGTCTCGGTCATGTCTACATGCTTCCCGAACCCGTAGGGTCTACACACTTAAGGTTCGATGACGCTAGGGTTATAAAGGAAGTTTGTATGTGGTTACCGAATGTTGTTCGGAGTCCCGGATGAGATCCCGGACGTCACGAGGAGTTCCGGAATGGTCCGGAGGTAAAGATTATATATAGGAAGTGCTATTTCGGCCATCGGGACATGTTTCGGGGTCACCGGTATTGTACCGGGACCACCGGAAGGGTCCCGGGGGTCCACCGGGTGGGGCCACCTGCCCCCGGGGGCCACATGAGCTCTAGGGGTGTGCGCCTTGGCCTATATGGGCCAAGGGCACCAGCCCCAAGAGGCCCATGCGCCTAGGGTGAAGGGGGAACCCTAAGGAAGAGTCCCAAGGAGGGAAGGCACCTCCTAGGTGCCTTGGGGGGAGGGAAACCTCCCCTGGCCGCCGCCTCCTAGGAGATTGGATCTCCTAGGGCTGGCGCACCCCCCCCTTGGGCTCCCTATATATAGTGAGGGTAGGAGGGCCTCTTGCAACACCCCTTATGCCTTTGGTGCAGCCCCTCCCTCTCTCCCAAGTTCTTCTCCTCTCCCGTGGTGCTTGGCGAAGCCCTGTGCAGGATTGCCACGCTCCTCCATCACCACCACGCCGTTGTGCTGCTGCTGGATGGAGTCTTCCTCAACCTCTCCCTCTCTCCTTGCTGGATCAAGGCGTGGGAGACGTCACCGGGCTGTACGTGTGTTGAACGCGGAGGTGCCGTCCGTTCGGCACTAGGATCATCGGTGATTTGAATCACGACGAGTACGACTCCATCAACCCCGTTCTCTTGAACGCTTCCGTGCGCGATCTACAAGGGTATGTAGATCCACTCCTCCCTCGTTGCTAGATGACTCCATAGATTGATCTTGGTGACACGTAGGAAAATTTTGAATTTCTGCTACGTTCCCCAACAGAGGTAGTCTATCTAAGTGGGAGTTCTTAAAGTAATATGATTAATTGAACTTAAAATTTATCATGAACTTAGTACCTGATAGTATCTTGCTTATGTATGTTTGATTGTAGATAGATGGCCCGTGCTGTTGTTCCGTTGAATTTTAATGCGTTCCTTGAGAAAGCAAAGTTGAAAGATGATGGTAAGCAATTACACGGACTGGGTCCGTAACTTGAGAATTATCCTCATTGCTGCACAGAAGAATTACGTCCTGGAAGCACCGCTGGGTGCCAGGCCTGCTACTGGAGCAACACCAGATGTTATGAACGTCTAGCAGGGCAAAGCTGATGACTACTCGATAGTTCAGTGTGCCATGCTTTACGGCTTAGAATCGGGACTTCAACGACGTTTTGAACGTCATGGAGCATATGAGATGTTCCAGGATTTGAAGTTAATATTTCAAGCAAATGCCCGGATTGAGAGATATGAAGTCTCCAATAAGTTCTATAGCTGCAAGATGGAGGAGAACAGTTCTGTCAGTGAGCATATACTCAAAATGTCTGGGTATAATAATCACTTGATTCAAATGGGAGTTAATCTTCCAGATGATTGCGTCATTGACAGAATTCTCCAATCACTGCCACCAAGCTACAAGAGCTTCGTGATGAACTATAATATGCAAGGGATGAATAAGACTATTCCCGAGCTCTTCGCAATGCTGAAAGCTGCGGAGGTAGAAATCAAAAAGGAGCATCAAGTGTTGATGGTCAACAAGACCACTAGTTTCAAGAAAAAGGGCAAAGGGAAGAAGAAGGGGAATTTCAAGAAGAACAGCAAGCAAGTTGCTGCTCGAGAGAAGAAACCCAAGTCTGGACCGAAGCCTGAAACTGAGTGCTTCTACTGCAAGCAGACTGGTCACTGGAAGCGGAACTGCCCCAAGTATTTGGCGGATAAGAAGGATGGCAAGGTGAACAAAGGTATATGTGATATACATGTTATTGATGTGTACCTTACTAATGCTCGCAGTAGAACCTGGGTATTTGATACTGGTTCTGTTGCTAATATTTGCAACTAGAAACAGGGACTACGGATTAAGCGAAGATTGGCTAAGGACGAGGTCACGATGCGCGTGGGAAACGGTTCCAAAGTTGATGTGATCGCAGTCGGCGCGCTACCTCTACATCTACCTTCGGGATTAATATTAGACCTAAATAATTGTTATTTGGTGCCAGCGTTGAGCATGAACATTATATCTGGATCTTGTTTGATGCGAGACGGTTATTCATTTAAATCAGAGAATAATGGTTGTTCTATTTATATGAGTAATATCTTTTATGGTCATGCACCCTTGAAGAATGGTCTATTCTTATTGAATCTCGATATTAGTGACACACATATTCATAATGTTGAAGCCAAAAGATGCAGAGTTGATAATGATAGTGCAACTTATTTGTGGCACTGCCGTTTAGGTCATATCGGTGTAAAGCGCATGAAGAAACTCCATACTGATGGATTTTTGGAACCACTTGATTATGAATCACTTGGTACTTGCGAACCGTGCCTCATGGGCAAGATGACTAAAACGCCGTTCTCCGGTACGATGGAGAGAGCAACAGATTTGTTGGAAATCATACATACTGATGTATGTGGTCCGATGAATATTGAGGCTCGTGGCGGATATCGTTATTTTCTCACCTTCACAAATGACTTAAGCAGATATGGGTATATCTACTTAATGAAACATAAGTCTGAAACGTATGAAAAGTTCAAAGAATTTCAGAGTGAAGTTGAAAATCATCGTAACAAGAAAATAAAGTTTCTACGATCTGATCGTGGAGGAGAATATTTGAGTTACGAGTTTGGTGTACATTTGAAACAATGAGGAATAGTCTCGCAACTCACACCACCCGGAACACCACAGCGTAATGGTGTGTCCGAACGTCGTAATCGTACTTTACTAGATATGGTGCGATCTATGATGTCTCTTACTGATTTACCGCTATCGTTTTGGGGTTATGCTTTGGAGACGGCCGCATTCACGTTAAATAGGGCACCATTAAAATCCGTTGAGACGACGCCTTATAAACTATGGTTTGGCAAGAAACCAAAGTTGTCGTTTCTGAAAGTTTGGGGCTGCGATGCTTATGTGAAAAAGCTTCAACCTGATAAGCTCGAACCCAAATCGGAGAAATGTGTCTTCATAGGATATCCAAAGGAGACTATTGGATACACCTTCTATCACAGATCCGAAGGCAAGACTTTTGTTGCTAAGTTCGGAAACTTTTTGGAGAAGGAGTTTCTCTCGAAAGAAGTGAGTGGGAGGAAAGTAGAACTTGACGAGGTAACTGTACCTGCTCCCTTATTGGAAAGTAGTGCATCACAGAAAACTGTTTCTGTGACACCTACACCGGTTAGTGAGGAAGCTAGTGATGATGATCATGAAACTTCAGAACAAGATACTACTGAACCTCGTAGATCAACCAGAGTGAGATCCGCGCCAGAGTGGTACGGTAATCCTGTTCTGGAAGTCATGCTACTAGATCATGATGAACCTACGAACTATGAAGAAGCGATGGTGAGCCCAGATTCCGCAAAATGGCTTGAAGCCATGAAATCTGAGATGGGATCCATGTATGAGAACAAAGTATGGACTTTGGTTGACTTGCCCGATGATCAGCAAGCAATTGAGAATAAATGGATCTTCAAGAAGAAGACTGACGCTGACGGTAATATTACTGTCTACAAAGCTCGACTTGTCGCAAAAGGTTTTCGGCAAGTTCAAGGGATTGACTACGATGAGACCTTCTCACCCGTAGCGATGCTTAAGTCTGTCCGAATCATGTTAGCAATCGCCGCATTTTATGATTATGAAATTTGGCAGATGGATGTCAAAACTGCATTCCTGAATGGATTTCTGGAAGAAGAGTTGTATATGATGCAACCAGAAGGTTTTGTCGATCCAAAGGGAGCTAACAAAGTGTGCAAGCTCCAGCGATCCATTTATGGACTGGTGCAAGCCTCTCGGAGTTGGAATAAACGCTTTGATAGTGTGATCAAAGCATTTGGTTTTATACAGACTTTTGGAGAAGCCTGTATTTACAAGAAAGTGAGTGGGAGCTCTGTAGCATTTCTGATATTATATGTGGATGACATATTACTAATTGGAAATGATATAGAATTTCTGGATAGCATAAAGGGATACTTGAATAAGAGTTTTTCAATGAAAGACCTCGGTGAAGCTGCTTACACATTAGGCATTAAGATCTATAGAGATAGATCAAGACGCTTAATTGGACTTTCACAAAGCACATACCTTGACAAAGTTTTGAAGAAGTTCAAAATGGATCAAGCAAAGAAAGGGTTCTTGCCTGTGTTACAAGGTGTGAAGTTGAGTAAGACTCAATGCCCGACCACTGCAGAAGATAGAGAGAAAATGAAAGATGTTCCCTATGCTTCAGCCATAGGCTCTATCATGTATGCAATGCTGTGTACCAGACCTGATGTGTGCCTTGCTATAAGTCTAGCAGGGAGGTACCAAAGTAATCCAGGAGTGGATCACTGGACAGCGGTCAAGAACATCCTGAAGTACCTGAAAAGGACTAAGGATATGTTTCTCGTATATGGAGGTGACAAAGAGCTCATCGTAAACGGTTACGTTGATGCAAGCTTTGACACTGATCCGGACGATTCTAAATCACAAACCGGATACGTGTTTACATTAAACGGTGGAGCTATCAGTTGGTGCAGTTCTAAACAGAGAGTCATGGCGGGATCTACGTGTGAAGCGGAATACATAGCTGCTTCGGAAGCAGCGAATGAAGGAGTCTAGATGAAGGAGTTCATATCCGATCTAGGTGTCATACCTAATGCATCGGGACCAATGAAAATCTTTTGTGACAATATTGGTGCAATTGCCTTGGCGAAGGAATCTAGATTTCACAAGAGAACCAAGCACATCAAGAGACGCTTCAATTCCATCCGGGATCTAGTCCAGGTGGGAGACATAGATATTTGCAAGATACATACGGATCTGAATGTTGCAGACCCGTTGACTAAGCCTCTTCAACGAGCAAAACATGATCAGCACCAAGGCTCCATGGGTGTGAGAATCATTACTGTGTAATCTAGATTATTGACTCTAGTGCAAGTGGGAGACTGAAGAAAATATGCCCTAGAGGCAATAATAAAGTTATTATTTATTTCCTTATATCATGATAAAAGTTTATTATTCATGCTAGAATTGTATTAACCGGAAACATAATGCATGTGTGAATACATAGACAAACAGAGTGTCACTAGTATGCCTCTACTTGACTAGCTCGTTAATCAAAGATGGTTATGTTTCCTAACCATGGACAAAGAGTTGTTATTTGATTAACGGGATCACATCATTAGTTGAATGATCTGATTGACATGACCCATTCCATTAGCTTAGCACCCGATCGTTTAGTATGTTGCTATTGCTTTCTTCATGACTTATACATGTTCCTATGACTATGAGATTATGCAACTCCCGTTTACCGGAGAAACACTTTGTGTGCTACCAAACGTCACAACATAACTGGGTGATTATAAAGGAGCTCTACAGGTGTCTCCAAAGGTACATGTTGGGTTGGCGTATTTCGAGATTAGTGTAAGTGCATCTAGTGCCACCCCTAGTTGGTTTTGGAGTATTGACGACAAACCTAGTTGAGGGACTAACGTGTTTGTGAGAATTGCAGGAAAACACAGGTAGAAGTCCCTCATTGATTCGGTTTTATTACCAGAGATGACCCCTAAAAATGTACGAAGACATTGAAGACAATGGTGGTTTATGAAGATATTCATATTGAAGACAATGACATGAGAAGACTCCCTATGAAGCTTATGGAACTCGAAGACTTAGATCCTTCGTAGTTTTATTTCATTTATGTAGTGTCATAGGAATCACCGTACTGTTAAGTGGGGTCCAAAAGAACCAGTCAGAATGACTGTAGTGATGCCTAATTCAAATCCTATGTCTTCGAGCGAAGACTTTGAGAGAAAATCTTGTCCAGAGTCAGACAAGTGAGCTTTACTTGTAGCCCAAGTAAAGTTGCCGTGTGAGTTCAAAATTCGACTGTTGGTACACGTGTCAGTTCCTTAGTGACCCAGGGTCATTTTGGATAGATCAGGTCGGGTTGCCAAGTGGCTATAAATAGTCCACCCCCACAACCATAAACGGTCGGCTGCTCAGATTTCAGTGCAAGGCTTTTGTCGTTTGAGAGCAACCCACCTCGAAGCCTTTGAAAGAAAAATTCCTAGTGAGGAGAAAAGCCCTAACCACCCAGAGCCAGAGTAAATTGGGCATCACTTAAGTCTTCATGTCTGTGTGATTTGAAGACTTATTACACTTGAGGACTGTGCATCCTCCAGACGGTTAGGCGTCGCGTTCTGAGCATCCAAGAGAAATTGTGGATTGCCAGTGAACGAAGTCTGTGAAGGTTTGGGAGTCTACCTTGAAGACTTACCTGAGTGATTGGGCGAGGTCTGTGTGACCTTAGCTCAAGGAGAAAACGGTGAGGACTGGGTGTCTTGGACTAAGTGTCCTTGACTGGGTGTCCGGGACTGTGTGTCCTTTGGTTTAAATACCTAGCCGCTCCAACCAGACGTACAGTTGTCACAGCAACTGGAACTGGTCCAACAAATCATTGTCTTCAACGTGTCACTGGTTTCATCTTCACTTCCTTTCACTTACAGTTATTCATTGTGAAGCCATTGCATGCTTGCTTTATCTTTTGTCTTCACAACATGAATGTATGATCTGTTCGGCTTCATAACTTCTTCCTACCTGATCCTTATTACACTGAAGCTGTTTGTCATTGCGTTTTCACTCTATTGAATACATGACCATGGCTGGCCTAGTGTAATCTAACTTCCGCTGCATAGTAATAGGCATAATCTTCACTGTTTGTCTTCATAACTCTCACGTTTTGAAGACTTTCATAAAAATCGCCTATTCACCCCCCCTCTAGTCGATATAATGCACTTTCAATTAGGATTTGTCACTCCGATTGTCGGAGAGGTATCTCTGGGCCCTCTCGGTAATGCACATCACTTAAGCCTTGCAAGCATTGCAACTAATAAGTTAGTTGCGGGATGATGCATTACAGAACGAGTAAAGAGACTTGCCGGTAACGAGATTGAACTAGGTATAGGATACCGACGATCGAATCTCGGGCAAGTAACATACCGATGACAAAGGGAACAACGTATGTTGTTATGCGGTCTGACCGATAAAAGATCTTCGTAGAATATGTAGGAACCAATATGGGCATCCAGGTCCCGCTATTGGTTATTGACCGGAGACGTGTCTCGGTCATGTCTACATTGTTCTCGAACCCGTAGGGTCCGCACGCTTAAGGTTACGATGACAGTTATATTATGAGTTTATGCATTTTGATGTACCGAAGGTTGTTCGGAGTCCCGGATGTGATCACGGACATGACGAGGAGTCTCGAAATGGTCGAGACATAAAGATTGATATATTGGAAGCCTATGTTTGGATATCGGAAGTGTTCCGGGTGAAATCGGGATTTTACCGGAGTACCGGGAGGTTACCGGAACCCCCCGGGAGGTATATGGGCCTTAGTGGGCCTTAGTAGAAGAGAGGAGAGGTGGCCAGAGATGGGCCGCGCGCCCCTCCCCCCCTTGGTCCGAATTGGACAAGGAGAGGGGGCCGGCCCCCCTTCCTCCTCTCTCTCCTCTTTCCCCCCCTCCGTGAATCCTATTCCAACTAGGAAAGGGGGGGAGTCCTACTCCCGGAGGGAGTAGGACTCCTCCTGGCGCGCCTCTCCTGGCCGGCCGGCCCCCCTCCCTTGAGCCTTTATATACGGAGGCAGGGGCACCCCCTAGAGACACAAGTTGATCCACGTGATCATATTCTTAGCCGTGTGCGGTGCCCCCTTTCACCATAGTCCTTGATAATATTGTAGCGGTGCTTAGGCGAAGCCCTACGACGGTAGTACATCAAGATCATCACCACGCCGTCGTGCTGACGGAACTCTTCCCCGACACTTTGCTGGATCGGAGTCCGGGGATCGTCATCGAGCTGAACGTGTGCTAGAACTCGGAGGTGCCGTAGTTTCGGTGCTTGATCGGTCGGGCCGTGAAGACGTACGACTACATCAACCAAGTTAACGCTTCCGTTGTCGATCTGCAAGGGTACGTAGATCACACTCTCCCCCTCTCGTTGCTATGCATCACCATGATCTTGCGTGTGCGTAGGAAATTTTTTGAAATTACTGCGTTCCCCAACAGATTCGGACATCGGAAAGGTTCCGAGTGATTCGGGTATTTTCGGAGGTACCGGGGAGTTACGGGAATACGAGGAAGAAGCAATGGGCCTTAATGGGCCTTAGTGGGAAGGACCAGGAGGTGGCGCGCGCCCCTCCCAAGCCCAGTCCGAATTGGACAAGGGGTTTGGGGCGCGGCCCCTCTCTCCCTTCCTTCCCCTCTTCCCCCTTTCCCCCCTTCTCCTAGTTGGACTAGGAAAGGAGGAAACCTACTCCAACTAGGAGTAGGAATCCTACTCCCCTGGCGCGCCCCTCCTAGGGCCCCTCCTCCCCCCTTGCTCCTTTATATACGGGCGGTTGGAACGTAGCATAAATTCAAAATTTTCCTACGTGTCACCAAGATCTATCTATGGAGTCATCTAGCAACGAGGGAGGAGTGGATCTACATACCCTTGTAGATCGCGCGCGGAAGCGTTCAAGAGAACGGGGTTGATGGAGTCGTACTCGTCGTGATCCAAATCACCGATGATCCTAGCGCCGAACGACGGCACCTCCGCGTTCAACACACGTACGGAGCAGCGACGTCTCCTCCTTCTTGATCCAGCAAGGGGGGAGGAGAGGTTGATGGAGATCCAGCAGCACGACGGCGTGGTGGTGGAAGTAGCGGGATTCCAACAGGGCTTCGCCAAGCGCTGCGGGAGGAGGGAGATGTGTCATGGGAGGGAGAGGGAGGCGCCAGGGCTTAGGTTGCTGCCCTCCCTTCCCCCACTATATATAGGGCCAAGGGAGAGGGGGACGCAGCCCTTGCCCCTTCCTCCAAGGAAGGGTGCGGCCAAGGGTGGGGAGGAGTCCATCCTCCCCAAGGCACCTCGGAGGTGCCTTCCCCTTTAGGACTCTCCCCTTTTCCCTCTTCTTGGCGCATGGGCCTCTTGGGGCTGGTGCCCTTGGCCCATATAGGCCAAGGCACACCCCCTACAGCCCATGTGGCCCCCCGGGGCAGGTGGCCCCACCCGGTGGACCCCCGGGACCCTTCCGGTGGTCCCGGTACAATACCGGTGACCCCGAAACTTGTCCCGATGGCCGAAATAGCACTTCCTATATATAATTCTTTACCTCCGGACCATTCCGGAACTCCTCGTGACGTCCGGGATCTCATCCGGGACTCCGAACAACTTTCGGGTTACCGCATACTAATATCTCTATAACCCTAGCGTCACCGAACCTTAAGTGTGTAGACCCTACGGGTTCGGGAACATGCAGACATGACCGAGACGCTCCGGTCAATAACCAACAGCGGGATCTGGATACCCATGTTGGCTCCCACATGTTCCACGATGATCTCATCGGATGAACCACGATGTCAAGGACTTAATCAATCCCGTATACAATTCCCTTTGTCTATCGGTACGATACTTGCCCGAGATTCGATCGTCGGTATCCCGATACCTTGTTCAATCTCGTTACCGGCAAGTCTCTTTACTCGTTTCGTAACACATCATCCCGTGATCAACTCCTTGATCACATTGTGCACATTATGATGATGTCCTACCGAGTGGGCCTAGAGATACCTCTCCGTTTACACGGAGTGACAAATCCCAGTCTCGATTCGTGCCAACCCAACAGACACTTTCGGAGATACCTGTAGTGTACCTTTATAGCCACCCAGTTACGTTGTGACGTTTGGCACACCCAAAGCACTCCTACGGGTATCCGGGAGTTGCACAATCTCATGGTCTAAGGAAATGATACTTGACATTAGAAAAGCTTTAGCATACGGACTACATGATCTTGTGCTAGGCTTAGGATTGGGTCTTGTCCATCACATCATTCTCCCAATGATGTGATCCCGTTATCAACGACATCTAATGTCCATGGTCAGGAAACCGTAACCATCCATTGATCAACGAGCTAGCCAACTAGAGGCTTACTAGGGACATGGTGTTGTCTATGTATCCACACATGTATCTGAGTTTCCTATCAACACAATTCTAGCATGGATAATAAACGATTATCATGAACAAGGAAATATAATAATAATCAATTTATTATTGCCTCTAGGGCATATTTCCAACAGTCTCCCACTTGCACTAGAGTCAATAATCCAGTTCACATCGATATGTGATTAACACTCAAGGTCACATCCCCATGTGACTAACACCCAAAGAGTTTACTAGAGTCAATAATCTAGTTCACATTACCATGTGATTAACACTCAATGAGTTCTGGGTTTGATCATGTTATGCTTGTGAGAGATGTTATAGTCAACGGGTCTGAATCTTTCAGATCCATGTGTGCTTTACAAATCTCTATGTCATCTCCTAGATGCAGCTACCACGTTCTATTTGGAGCTATTCCAAATAACTGTTCTACTTGGAGCTATTCTAAATTGTTGCTCCATTATACGTATCCGGTATCTCTACTCAGAGCTATCCGGATAGGTGTTAAGCTTGCATCGACGTAACTCTTTACGTCGAACTCTTTATCACCTCCATAATCGAGAAAATTCCTTAGTCCACAAGTTACTAAGGATAACTTTGACCGCTGTCCTGTGATCCATTCTTAGATCACTCTTGTACCCCTTGATTGACTCATGGCAAGGCACATTTCAGGTGCGGTACACAGCATAGCATACTGTAGAGCCTATGTCTTAAGCATAGGGGACGACCTTCATCCTTTCTCTTTATTCTGCCGTGGTCGAGCTTTAAGTCTTAACTTCATACCTTACAACTCAGGCAAGAACTCCTTCTTTGACTGATCCATCTTGAACACCTTCAAGATCATGTCAAGGTATGTGCTCATTTGAAAGTACCATTAAACATTTTGATCTATCCTTATAGATCTTAATGCTCAATACTCAAGTAGCCTAATCCAGGTTTTCCATTGAAAAACACTTTTCAAATAACTCTGCATGCTTTCCAGAAATTCTACATCATTTCTGATCAACAATATGTCAACAACATATACTCATCAGAAATTCTATAGTGCTCCCACTCACTTCTTTGGAAATACAAGTTTCTCATAAACATTGTATACACCCAAAATATTTGATCATCTCATCAAAGCATACATTCCAACTCCGAGATGCTTACTCCAGTCCTTAGAAGGATTGCTGGAGCTTTGCATACTTATTAGCATCTTTCAGGATTAACAAAACCTTCCGGTTGTATTTCAGTCCTCAAGAAAATCGTCGAGGAAACAATGTTTTGACATCCTATCTGCAAGATTTCATAAATAATGCAGTAATTGCCAATATAATTCCAACAGACTCTTAGCATCGCTACGAGTGAGAAAGTCTCATCGCGGTCAACTCCTTGAACTTGTCGGAAAACATCTTAACGACAAGTCGAGCTTTCTTAATGGTGATACCTACCATCATTGTCCATCTTCCTTTTAAAATCCATATGTACCTAACAGCCTTACGACCATCAAGTAGTTCTCCCAAAGTCTACACTTTGTTTTTCATATATGGATCCTCTCTCGGATTATATGGCCTCGAGCCATTTTGGAATCCAGGCCCACCATCGCTTCTCCATAGCTCGTAGGTTCATTGTTGTCTAGCAACATGACTTCCAAGACAGGATTATGTACCACTCTGAAGTAGTACGCATTCTTGTTATCCCACGAGGTTTGGTAGTGACTTGATCTGAAGTTTCATGATCACTATCATAAGCTTCCACTTCAATTGGTGTAGGTGACACAGGAACAACTTCCTGTGCCCTGCCACACACTAGTTGAAGAGACGGTTCAATAACCTCATCAAGTCTCCACCATCCTCCCACTCAATTCTTTCAAGAGAAACTTTTCCTCGAGAAAGGACCCGATTCTAGAAACAATCCCTTATTGCTTTCGGATCTGAGATAGGAGGTATACCCAACTGTTTTGGGTGTCCTATGAAGATGCATTTATCCGCTTTGGGTTCGAGCTTATCAGCCTGAAACTTTTCCACATAAGCGTCGCAGCCCCAAACTTTTAAGAAATGACAGCTTAGGTTTCTCTAAACCATAGTTCATACGGTGTCATCTCATCGGAATTACGTGGTACCCTATTTAAAGTGAATGTGGTTGTCTCTAATGCCTAACCCATAAACTATCGTGGTAATTCGATAAGAGACATCATGGTATGCATCATATCCAATAGGGTGCAATTATGATGTTCGGACACACCATCACACTATGGTGTTCCAGGCTGTATTAGTTGTGAAACAATTTCCACAATGTCTTAATTCTGTGCCAAACTCGTAATTCAGATATTCATCTCTATGATCATATCATAGATATTTTATCCTCTTGTCACGACGATCTTTCAACTTCACCCTGAAATTACTTGAACCTTTCAATAATTCAGACTCGTGATTCATCAAGTAAATATACTCAACATCTACTCAAATCATCTGTGAAGTAAGAACATAACGATATCCACTACATGCCTCAGCACTCATTGGATTGCACACATCAAAATGTATTACTTCCAACAAGTTGCTTTCTAGTTCCATTTTACTGAAAACAAGGCTTTCAGTCATCTTGCCCATGTGGTATGATTTGCATGTCTCAAGTGATTCAAAATCAAGTGAGTCCAAACGGTCCATTTGCATGGAGTTTCTTCATGCATATACACCAATAGACATGGTCCGCATGTCTCAAACCTTTCAAAGATGAGTGAGTCCAAAGATCCATCAACATGGAGCTTCTTCATGCGTTTTATACCGATATGACTTAAGTGGCAGTGCCACAAGTAGGTGGTACTATCATTACTATCTTTTGGCATGAACATGTGTATCACTACGATCGAGATTCAATGAACCATTCATTTTAGGTGCAAGACCATTGAAGGTATTATTCAAATAAACAGAGTAACCGTTATTCTCCTTAAATGAATAACCGTATTGCGATAGACATAATCCAATCATGTCTATGCTCAACGCAAACACCAATCTCGATGGTAGAGGGAGTGTGCGATGCTTGATCATATCAACATTGGAAACACTTCCAACACATATCGTCAGCTCACCTTTAGCTAGTCTCCGTTTATTCCGTAGCTATTATT